>NW_022436941.1:0-194 GCF_009761245.1 Sapajus apella
GTCTGGACACCTCCCAAAGTGCTTCACGCCTTCATTGCACCCTCAGAGGCAGACAAGGGGACTCCAAAGGACTCATGTGTCTCCCATGCTGTCTGAAAACGACTCCCATTTCTCCTGGGGACCAAAAGTCACAAGAAAAGTAGCTTTTTATGGGGAGAGCACACAGCTTTTTGAAAATACACAGCTAAAACGGT
>NW_022436941.1:294-1475 GCF_009761245.1 Sapajus apella
CCCTGGGGACCAAAAGTCACAAGAAAAGTAGCTTTTTATGGGGAGAGCACACAGCTTTTTGAAAATACACAGCTAAAACGGTCCCTGCTTTAACTGCAAAAGCACTTAAAGCAGGGACCGTTTTAGCTGTGTATTCTGAAAAACTGGTCTAGCACTTAAAGCTCGGACAGCTTTAGCTGTGTATTTTCAAAAAGTTATCTCTCGGTGCCATAGCTAATGAAGTCAAAATGAGGGATCTGTGTCCACTTGAGTTGAGCATTCTTTTGTTCATAAAGGATTCCGCTCTGTTGGAATTCTTTAGAACGGATTCTCATTCTTGTCAATCCACTGTCAATTTTCTCTGCTAATTTCTAGGAGAGGTAACAGAGTTCATCCAAAAGCACAGGTGTATGAAAGTCCAGATTGACAAGTAGACTCCACAAACCAGGCACCCAGCTGGAAAAGGGATCGTTTCCCAGTGGGCCTTAAGGCCCACAGCAATCCCTGTGCAGAAATCGAGAAACAGAGACAGAAAGTCACCCGCCTAAGGCTTGTCACCTGAAAGTGAGTGGCTGACTGACTGGCACAGGGCTGGAAATCAAATCCAAATCTTCGGACCTCTAATTGCACAGGGTGCACTGCCTCCCCCAGGCCCAATGTGACAGTTCAATGGCTTCACAAGAGCTTTCACGGATTGAAGTCAACATCAAAAGACATTAGATTCCATCGGCACCGTCTTTGGTCCCTTGTCTCTAATGAGAATTTGCCCGGTTCCAATTTGAACATTGGGTCTAACCCGAGATATCTTGCCTTTCTACCTGAAACTCTTGAAAAGGCTTGATTCACTTAGGATCTCCTGCTACAAAGTCAGAGTCAAGAGCCCTCTTGAGCAAAGCTCAGCAGGCCTCAGTGGTACATGCGAAATGAGCTGGTTTCCATCACCACGCTCTCGCCAATCATCAACACCAATGTCTTCAAACCTACATGGATTGCGTTTTCAGGAGGGTTGGGGGTTATCCAAGGTTCTCAGTAACATGCTACCAGAGGAAAAAGCGTCTGCTGCTCAGGTCTGGAGACACAAACAATGACACACCCACACCCACCGACACACACCCACACACACAAAATCCCACACCCACACACACCCACACAGATACACACACACACACACACACACACACACACACACACACACACACACA
>NW_022436941.1:1485-17207 GCF_009761245.1 Sapajus apella
CCCAACTATGCAGACACGCTTATCAGCCAGGAGAGCTGTGAGAAAAGTGAGCCCCTTTTGCTGTCAGGTGATTCGGTATTTTCTAAAGACAGTCATGCATTAATTCAGGTGAGTTTATATCAAAATTTATACCAAATATTCTTTCTTTCTTCTTTTTTTAATCACTCTGTCGCCCAAGCTGGAATGCGGTGGGACAATCATAGCTCACTGCAGCCTCAAACTCCTAGGCTCAAGCAATTCTCCCACCTTCGCCTCCAGTGTTGACGGGGACTACAGGCGCAAGCCCCCTCCCTGCTTTTTACTTTCCTTTACTTTTATTTTATTTTATTTTACTTTCTTGTACAGAAAGGGATCTCACCATGTTGACCAGGCTGATCTGGAACCTGGGCTCAGGCTAGCCTCCTTCTTCAGCCTCCCAAAGTGCTAGGATTACAAGTGTGAACCACAGTGCTCAGCCCTATCAAATATTCTTTTCTGAGCCTGGAGAAATATATTCCTTAGTACATTTGGAATTTATAAAGCAGACATCAATAAATTTATACATATATGATGGACACCAACAACAATCCAGTCACTTTCCCTCATACCTTATTTATAATGATTTATATATCATGTACATATATATATTTTTATGTACATATATTTTATATAATAGATACAATTTATTAACAATTTACAAATTACTTTGTTAATACTCCACATCATTTTCTAACTTATCAACGATAATGCTCTTTTCCCGCTTTTAATTTTTTGCTCATTGACCAAGCAACAGTTTTGTGTAGAGCATCTGATACCAACTGATCTGTTTAACTAGAGGGGAGAAATCTAATTCAATGGAAAATATAAATAAAAATATTAGTAAACTTTTATAAATAGAGTGGCTTTTAACTACACTTGAGAGTGCTAGCAAATTCATGAACTGAATTTAGTTTCTTTCATAGTGCAGTAGTTCTTTCTGCCATTGGGGATATATCCATTTATACTTTCTCAGTGTCCCAAGTCATTTCATGGTTTTAAGTCGTTCATGAACTTCCAAATATGATGAATTTATTTGTTCTGCATTTAAAATTTTATCACTTAAATATACAGTATACTGTATTGCCATGAGAAAAAACAGCAAAACAGGCTATTTTTCACTTCTTTTATGCATTTCAGCAATACAATATCTGTATGTGTTTCCAAGTTAGACATTTATTTTGCCCATTTCCTGTGCTAATGATATTAATGATGACTTTGTGTAATATTCAAAATAACAAAATGTGTTTTGAACACTTTTTTGGTACTGCGGCAAATTTGCAGTGATTTCCTCTGCTTTCTACATTAAATTCCCCATAACTTTTACAAGTATAGGAAAATTTCTGAAATGTACACAAAGTTATCTGAGAACTTTATGCTTATTGTAGAGTGCTTACAGCTATTGAATGCTAAAGTGTAATTAATACTCTTTGAAAAGAATTGCCTGATTTCTTGCGGTGAATTCTGTAATGGTGTAGGGAACCATAACATCCCAATTATTTTTCCTTTCTTCTTTGTTTGCTTCTTATCTACTTTGAAAGATACAATAGTTAAAACCCAAACTTAGAAAAGAGATTGGATGGAAACCACTTGGGGAATGAAAGACATCCAAGGGCTCTAAAATGAGGCAGTTGTTGCTTCTGAGACCAAAAACATGGTGGGGAGCGGGGAATACAGAGTGTGTGGTTCTGTTTGTCTGATTTTTTTAAAAGAAAGTATTTGAGTTCATCTAAAAATACTAAATTTCTATTTACATTAGTTTTCAAATAGAATTTAATAAGTACAGTATTCTATAGGTAATATTGAGAGAAAGAGGACAATTAACACTCCTTCCCCCACTGTCTTGTAAATGTTTATCACATGGCCAGTTCTCATATATAGTCAAATAGAAAGAAAGACATAATAGAAAAACAAATGATTTGGGAAGCTAAACTAACATGGTCTAATTATTCTAACCTCTGTTCACCTAACTTGATTTAGGAACAAATCATTGAGAGTTAGAGCATGAATAGTCAAGATCTTTAGACCATATCTCAAATATAAGTGATCTGAATCAACTCTGTTTCCAGTTTGAGCTGAATAGGCATTATTACATAGTTGTTCAATGAATGAATAAACAAATAATGTATTTTGGGGGTTACCAGATACCAGCATTCTGAATTTTCAGATGTATCATAGAAGGACAGCAACTTTGCAATTCCGTAACTTCTTAACTGTATCACCTTTAGCACGTTATTGAATCTTTTGAGCTTCAGCAAAGTAGGAATAATCCTATTTAATTTGAAAGGTTGTGATGATGACTAGGGCTAAAAAAATCATCTGATGCACAACATGTAAGTAATTAACAGTAGCCATTTTTAGTGTTTGACAAAAAAGGGATTTATATTTTCAATGCCAGCATACTCAACGTCCTGTTGGGAAAAGTAATAATGATTTTTGTGCTTCTCCAGGTGGTACAATGGAATAATTTGTGGGTAGAAATAAAACTGTTCTAAAATTTTTTTGAAAGCTAGTTTAAAAATCTTAAGTGCCTAGGCACATTCTTGATTGAGAAGCCATAGTTTTCAGCCATAAAAGATGGACATATTTTTTGTATGAGACAATTTTGTGTGTATTACTTTTTCTTTGTCTGAACCATAGTGTAATCTAAACAAGGGTTCTATGAAACTTTATTTATTTATTTATTTTTGACATTGAGTCTCGCTCTGTCATCCAGGCTGGAGTGCAATGGCTTGATCTCGGCTCACTGCAACCTCTGCCTCCTAGGTTCAAGTGATCCTCCTGCCTCAGCCTCCTGAGTAGCTGGGATTACAGGCGCACACCACCATGCCTGGCTAATTTTTGTATTTTTAGTAGAGATGGGGTTTCACCATGTTGGTCAGGCTGATCTTGAACTTTTAACATTGTGATCTACCCGCCTTGGCCTCCCAAAGTTCTGGGATTACAGGCGTGAGCCACCACGCCCAGCCGAAACTTATTTTAAAGAAGCAGTTTACTTCAATGGGATCTTAGATAATTTCACTGGAAAGGGGATCACTGAAACCTGAAGGCTGATGACTGTTATTTGGTTTGGGCCATATAAGAATTGAAGCTAATGGCTTAGCTTTAGGATTTTTAGGATACTTGATGATAATTTAGGATTGATAATTAACATATTTCTTGATCATTTTCTGAGACTAGCTGGGCAATGGGTTTGGATGTGCTTAGTTTCTTCTGATTCCAGTCATAAAATTATGTTAAGGACTTTCATTGGCTTCTTATGTGTATGACAGGTGAGTATGCATCATTTTATCTAATAAGTTAAAGTGTTCGGCTATAATTTAAAACTTGTAGCGTCATTGTTTTATAGCACCTAAAATTGGAATGTAATTAGTCAGAGAACATTCTTCTATTACTTTCATTCCAGAAGTATTATGCTTTTTGAAGCAGCAATAGCCTAGGAATGTTGAGGAGACCATACAACTCATACATCACTTTTCAGTGAACTATAAGGCTAATGACAAATGAGCGAACTGTGTCAGTTCTCTTTGTGACATGTAACAGAGTATAACTATGATCATGATTGAATAGTTGTGGTGAAAAATCTGCTTTATCCTCATATAAGATGTTAGGTTCAAAAAAGCAAACACATAGTTTCAAAGGGATGTTGCTCAAACTGATGAGGCTAAATCTCAAGAAAGAGACATAGTTATTCTCTAATGTTACACTTTGGCTTCACCTTTAAGAAACCATTCTTGGCCGGGCGCGGTGGCTCAAGCCTGTAATCCCAGCACTTTGGGAGGCCGAGGCGGGTGGATCACAAGGTCAAGAGATCAAGACCATCCTGGTCAACATGGTGAAACCCCGTCTCTACTAAAGCTACAAAAAATTAGCTGGGCATGGTGGCGCGTGCCTGTAATCCCAGCTACTCAGGAGGCTGAGGCAGGAGAATTGCCTGAACCCAGGAGGCGGAGGTTGCGGTGAGCCGAGATCGCGCCATTGCACTCCAGCCTGGGTAACAAGAGCGAAACTCCGTCTCAAAAAAAAAAAGAAACCATTCTTAATGGAAAATTACCAATAACAGGGCATACTGTTTAGGATGCATTCCTAAAATACTGATGGAAAAAGATAGCCAGCCTATGGCAAAGCTAATTGGAAAAAAATATTTTATAAAGGCTGAGACTTCTGGGTATCATATAGGAAGGGCTCTGGTTCAGGAAAATGTTTTTGTTTTTTTTTTTTTTTTTTTTTTTTGGGGCGGGGGTTTGCTCGTTACCCAGGCTGGAGTGCAATGGCGCGATCTCGGCTCACCGCAACCTCCGCCTCCTGGGTTCAGGCAATTCTCCTGCCTCAGCTTCCTGAGTAGCTGGGATTACAGGCGCGCGCCACCATGCCCAGCTAATGTTTTGTATTTTTAGTAGAGACGGGGTTTCACCGTGTTGACCAGGATGGTCTCGATCTCTTGACCTCGTGATCCACCCGCCTCGGCCTCCCAAAGTGCTGGGATTACAGGCTTGAGCCACCGCGCCCGGCCAGGAAAATGTTTTTTAAAAACTGCCATTGGAGAGACCATAGAATTAAAACAAATAATTTAATCTGTATGCAAAAGAAGTTGGTACCACCATACTTTTTCTTAGATATGTCATGTAAGCATCTACTCTGTGTACTGTCATTGAGGGCAAGTATAATTTCTTAGTTCATCATTAACTCTCTGAAATATTTCACACAGTAGTTTGTACACCTTCTAAGTACTCAATACAATGCTTGAGTTCAATGATTGGAAAGTGGTCTCTTGGAGAAAAAAGAATCGTAGTGCAAAACAAATGATTTTACATGGACTTTTCCTCTATTTCAAAACACTAATAAGAGCCAACTGTCTGATTTATCTTAAAAGTCTAAGGATCTGGTTTGTTTGTTAAATTTTGAAAATAGTTCCCTCAGTTTATAAGGTTTCCATATTGGGAAACCTCTTAGAAGCTTCCTATATAATTTCAGTTGAAGATTCAGCCAACAGTTCATTCTGAGACTGTGTTACATGTAAAAATTAAAGCCTGGGCATGGAGGTGGAGTTAAGAAAGAAAGATTCTTAGCCTACAAATACTCAAACATCAAGAAGAAATAAAAATAAGCCACCACTTTGGCTTCATGTGCTGATACCCCTGAGGTTATAAACTCCCAGGAATATTTCATTGCAGGAGCAAGACTGTACTACTGCATTTCAGCTTGCCAGTTCCAGTGAGAAACATCTTTCTCTCTGCTCTCAACTAACTATATAGAATGGTGTGATCTCATTTCTTCAGGCTGCAGTTCTAGAGTAGGGACTCAGAGTGCCACTGTTGGCCAGTGTGGAAACAAAAATAAATGAGCTGATCCCCAAACATTCCTGCTTGGTGGCTTTTCTAATTTCATGGAATGCAAATCCAAGAGCAAACCTACAACATTCCTATTATGGCTCCTAGTTCTACAAATTATAAGCAGGAACAGAACAGACTTAGAGGCAATGGGTTCAGCTTCTTCTTGGCTGGAGACTCTATAATCCAAGGATAGTTTGGAAAGGGGCTTATCTAGGCTGGAGCAGAAGCAACCCCAACTGTGGAAGATATGGGAAATGGTGCTGGACTGACAGGCTGGGTGGAACCAAGGCAACTACTGATTCCCTTCCTGCTATTTCTGTCCTGCTGGGCATTCTCTATGCAGATCCATTATTCAGTTCCACAGGAGTTGACCAAGAGTTTGGTGGCGGGAAACCTTGCCAAGGATTTGGGACTCAGCATCCAGGACATGCCCTCTTGAAAGCTTTGGGTTAATGCTGAGAAAGAATACTTTATTCTAAGTGGAGAAAGTGGAGGCTTACTTGTGAGTGACTGAATGGATCAGGAGCAGATATGCCCCTAATTATAGTCTGGACCATATGCTTTGAAATAGTAGTTGAAGGCCAGGTGTGGTGGCTCATGCCTGTAATCCTAGCACTTTGGGAGGCTGAGGTGGGCGGATCACAAGGTCAGGAGTTCAAGACCAGCCTAACCGACATGGTGAAACCCCATCTCTACTAAAAATACAAAAATTACTCAGGCATGGTGGTGCACACCTGTAATCCCAGCTATTCGGGAGGCTGAGGAAGGAGAATCACTTGAACCCAGGAAGTAGAGGTTGCAGTGAGCTGAGATTACACCACTGCACTCCAGCCTGAGCAACAGAGTGAGGCTCTGTCTCAAAAAAGAAAAATAAGGCCGGGCGTGGTGGCTCACGCCTGTAATCCCAGCACTTTGGGAGGCCGAGGCGGGTGGATCACGAGGCCAAGAGATCGAGACCATCCTGGTCAACGTAGTGAAACCCCGTCTCTACTAAAAATACAAAAAATCAGCTGGGCATGGTGGCGCATGCCTGTAATCCCAGCTACTCAGGAGGCTGAGGCAGGAGAATTGCCTGAACCCAGGAGGCGGAGGTTGCGGTGAGTCGAGATCGCGCCATTGCACTCCAGCCTGGGCAACAAGAGCGAAACTCCGTCTCAAAAAAAAAAAAAAAAAGAAACACAGTTGAAATCTCTTTAAATTTTTTCACATTAATATAAATTCAGGATGTGAAGGATCATGCACCATGGTTCAGCAGGGGTGTTACTAAGTTAAATATCTTTGAGTTGACCCAGCTTGGAACAAGATTTGCAATAGAACCTCCGGAAGATCCTGATGTTGGGGGCAATTTCTTACAAAATTGTCGCCTTAGCAGCAACTCTATATTTGCTTTTGAAGTAAGAGACCAACAGTGGAAAGGCATATGCTGAACTTGTGTTACAGAAGCCACTAGACCAGGAAAAGCAGAGCTCCCATCCCTCAGGGCTAGCAGCCATATATGGCCCCCAAACAAAGCAGCATCACTCAGCTCCTGATCCTATTGGTTGAAGCCAATGACAACTCTGTGTTCAGTTAGGATGTGTACAACATCAGCCTTCAGGAAGATGTGTATCCAGGCACTTCCATGCTGAGAATGAGGGCCACAGACCAGGACTAGAGTGTCGGACAGAGATCACATGTGGCTTCGAAACCCAGAGTACCCATATCTAGTTTGGCCTTGATCAAATAGCAGAGAAATGAAAACTATAAGTACATTGGACTTTTCAAGATTTTAAAATATTCCATGGGGTTTTGGTAGCAAGTTATAGAGAAGGACTCATTGCCCAATGTACAGTTGAGACTGAAATTCTAGACGATAATGACAATATCCTAGAGGCAATTTTTACTTCTAATTCCACAATGATTCTTAAAGATTCTGCACCTTGGACAGTAATCACTGTCCAAGATTTAAATCACAAGATCTTTAAATCACAAGATCTTTAAATCACAAGATCTGGATTCAAGAGAAAATGAGGTCACATATCTGATATAAGAAAAAGCACCTTTGAGAATTGACTCTTGCCCCAATAATTAACTACATGCTTGTAACAGATGGGGCTGTGGACCAGGAACAGACCCAGGATATAACATCAGCATCACTGCCACCGACAGAGGCAAGCCAACCCTCTTCTCCAGCACAAGTCTCACTTTACTCATTGGTGATGTCAAGGAAAATACTCTGGTTTTCTACCAGTCCTCCTACATCATCCAAGGCCGAGCACAATCCTCCCAAAGCCTCCATAGCCAAGTAGACGCCTACAACCTAAACTTGGAACACAACAACCAAGTCCTCCCCTGTTCTGTGTGGCCAGTGACCTGGAGCCGCAGGCGCGGTTGCCCTAGGTATCCATGAATGCACAGCGCGCCTTCGACCAAGAGCAGCTGGGCGCCTTCAAGCTCACGCTGCAGGCCCGCGACCAGGACTGGCCCTCGCCAACGTGAGCCTGCGCGTGTTAGTGGGCAACTGCAATGACAATGCACCACGGGTGCTGTACTCCAGCTCTGGAGCCGGACGGCTCTGTGCTCTTGGATATGGTGCTGCGCGCCGCAGAGCCTGGCTACCTGGTCACCAAAGTGGTGGCGGTAGACCCAGACGTGAGACACAATGCGTGGCTGGCCTACCACGTGCTGCAGGCCAGTAAGCCCGGGCTTTTCAGCCTGGAATGCACACCCACGAGGTGCAGACAGCTAGAGCGCTGGGAAACAGGAAAGCGACTCGGCCCCGCCTACTGGTCACAGTGCACTGCGGTGGACAGCCGCCCCTCTCACCACTGCCACACTGCCCCTGATCTTCAGCGACAGCCTGCAGGAGGTTCTGCTAGACCTCAGCGATCACTCTGCAAAGTTACAGTCTGAATCCAAAATTGATTTCTATCTGGTGATTGCCTTCGCTTTAATTTCCTTTTTATTCTTCCTGATTGCATTATTTGTGCTGGTTTCAAAGTGCTGTAGGCCCCAAAATGATTCTGTCTTCGAGTCTTTCCCACGGATGTACATCCCGCACTAAGCCCCAGGTTTCTGGGTAACTGTAGCTCTATGATGCCATATTCCTACCACGAATGTGCTTCTCCTACGATTCCAGGGCTGAGTGAACTTTCTTTTTGAATCCCTACCCCTCAGGACTCATTAGCAGCTTCACTGCCAAAGCCCCTTGGATGATTCTGATTGCTTGGGCAGAATCCACTCTCCAAGGTGAGAAATTCTTGATGAAACTAAGTTTAGTCACAAGTAAGTTTTCTTCTAGCATTAAATATTTTCAGAGATCTCAGTAAACAGTATTTAAAGCAGCAAGACCAAAGGCCTAAGATGAGAAATATTTGTCATGGTGAGCTTGAGGGACAGACAGTAGTCAGGTAGACAACAGTATCAGACATGCCAGAGCATTTGGGGCCTTGTAAGTAGGGAATGTGTTTAATTATATATATTTATATGTATTTGAGTATATTTTATAATTTTACTTTGATATTCAAATTGTATTAATCCAAAAAAAAGGGAGGGACAAATCTTGGCCATTGTAGTATGAAATATGTAAATTTACAACTCAGAATCCCTGTTTATCACTTCTCCTTCATCACACAACTGTTTCATTTTCTATTTAAGAAACTTCCTCTCACTGCAAAAAGACATTCTGGCTGACAAAGTTAGCCTATAATTTCAATATATCTAAGAATATGACTAATGAAAGTTGCCAGACCTAAACTTTGAAAATTATTGTTCAGCTGAAGAGGATCTTAAGACTGAGTGTTCTAGTCTCCTTCTCAAGCTGAACCTTGCTCTTCAAACTATACCATAAGTTATGCTGCATTTCGTTTCCCTATCCATGTCCATTGCATCATTCTCTATAGTACAAAGAGCTTGTCTTGCCAGACACACTATAATCTTCAACAATTTGGGAGGCCAAGGAGGGTGGCTCACTTGAGCCCAGGAGTTTGAGACCAGTCTGGGCAACATGGCAAAAACCTGTCTCTATAAAAAATACAAAAATTAGCAAATTATAGTGACCCATGCTTGTGGTTACAGCTACTTGGGAGGCTGAGGTTTGAGGATCACCTGAGCCTGGGGAGGTTGAGGCTGCAGTGAGCTGTGATTGCACTTTTGTACTCCAGACTAGGTGACAGAATTAGACCCTGTCCCAAAACAAACAAACAAACAAATAAAGAGCTTCTCTCCTTATGACTTATTTAAAGCTTTGGAAATTATGCCAAATTAAAATGCTTTAAATGAATTTGAGCTAACACAGAATGTTGTATATGGACTGTTTTATAATCAGATGATTGTACAGATTGATCCAGATAATGTTAGCATAACATTTTACTGAACTAGTAGTTTACAAACACTTCAAAAATTATAGAATAATATTTGCATATAAAATTCCTCATATATTTCCCTATCAGTGAATTGGAAGCTTACAATATAAAATACTACCAAAAAGACAAAAAATGAAAAGGAACCAGTTACTTTTGGAAAACATAATTAGGTAAAATGGGTAATAGGAAAAGTCTGAAAACAGTCAATTACTGGTAAGTTAAGAGAAAAGAAATAGTAGTAGGAAAATGCATAAAAATGTGTCTGGTTATTCACAGTAGGTTTCCTTATTGGTATGGATTCTGTGGTCCATCTAAGCTATGTTAATTTTAATTTAAATGCTACCTGAATATTGGTCTCTAAAAGGGATTCAGTAAATCAGATAATTTGGCATTGTCAATCTAGATTCTCATGCTCACCTGAAAAGCCTGCTAAGGCTTGGAAACCAAGAAAAGTCAAGCATCTCAACAGCTATGTGTTACTTGCACGTACCGGATTTATATTGTGTAATACTTTGCTCTAGCAGTATAGTAGGTGAGACAGTGACTGTGTCTAGAGAGCAAAAGGCACTTATTTGACACTTTTGACTCTTCCTTTCTACATACCCTATTTAAAACTGATCTTTGCATTTGGCATGAGGCCGCAATTCATTGAGGTAGGGGTTAAAGTTCTTTATTTCCCATTTTTTCAATACCATTTATTGAAAAGATTTTCCTCTCTCTGTTAAATTGGCTTGGTGCCTTTGTTGAAAGTCATTTCACTGATATATGTAGTTCTATTTCTATATTTCTTGTTCATGTTTCATTTTTCTATTCTTTTGCTAATAGCACACTGTCTTAATTATTGTAGCTTTATAGTAAGTCTTAAAGTCAGGTAGGTAAGTCTTCCAATTTTTTCCTTCTTTTTCACTACTGTATTGACTATTCTTGGTCCTTTGTCTTTCCAAATAAGTGAAAATCATCTTGTCAGTTCTCATCAGGACAAAGCCTATAAGGATTTTTGAATAGGATGGTATTGAGTCTATAGCTTTATTGGGAGAGAGACAAGGAGGGAGAAGGATCATCTTAACAATATTGACACTTCCAATCCATGAACATGGTATATATTTCCATTTAATTAGGTCTTCTTTAATTTCTCTCAGCTATGTTTTATAGTTTTCAGTGTAGAGAGGTCACGTATAGCTTTCATTAAATTGTCCCTATATATTTGATGTTTTTGAATATTATTGTAAATAGTATTTTTTAAATAGTATTTTCTAATTGTTCATTTCTAGTTTAGAGAAAAACCATTGTTTTTGTGTATTTTATATGCTTTTGAAAAATAAGAGGTGCAGGGTGCTGTATTCTTACACTATATTTTGTGAGAACATAAGTTGAAACCAGTCTTCATAAGTTCAGGCTTCCATTATCTGCAGCATGTAGTATACCACAAGTTATACCTTATTTCGTTTCCCTACCCATGTCCATTGCATCATTTTCTATAGTACAAAGAGCTTGTCTTGCCAGACACACCTATAATCTCAGCACTTTGGGAGGCCAATGAGGGTGGCTCACTTGAGCCCATATACAATTGAACAAGGCAGATACAATTCCTGCGATAATGGGCGCCATTCTAATACATGGTATTTTATAGGTCTGATAAAAGCCAACAAGGAGAAATAGAAGAGCACTTAGAGGTCCTGGGCGCCATGGCTCATGCCTGTAATCTCAGCACTTTGGGAGGCCGAGGCAGGTAGATCACGAGGTCAGGAGATCGAGATCATTCTGGCCAACATGGTGAAAACCCATCTCTATTAAAAATACAAAAATTAGCTGGGCATGGTGGTGCATGCCTATACTCCCAGCTACCCCAGAGACTGAGGCAGGAGAATCATTTGAACCAGGGAGTCGGAGGTTGCAGTGAGCCTAGACCTTGCCACTGTACTCCAGCCTGGTGACAGAGGGAGATTCAGTCAAAAAAAAAAAAAACATTAAAGAAAAATTTTATAGGGGGGACCCCCGCCCTATAAAAATGCTAAAAAAGGTTTTTTTTTTTTTTTTTTTCTTTTTTCAGAAAGTAATGTTTAGAGAGATCTGTAGGATAAGTAGAAGTTATCTAGGTAACAAGGAGAGTAAAAAAGAAATTGTCAGGCAGAGGAAATAGCATGTGTAAAGGTCTTTTTAAAAAATAAAATAAAATGCTGGGTGCAGTGGCTCATGCCTGTAATCCCAGCACTTTGGGAGGCCAAGGTGGGCACATCATGAGCTCAGGAGTTCAAGACCAGCCTGACCAATGGTAAAACCCCATCTCTGCTAAAAATAGAAAAAAAAAATAGCCAGTCGTGGTGGTGCACACCTGTAGTCCCAGCTATTCAGGAGGCTGAGACAGGAGAATTGCTTAAAACTGGGAGGCAGAGGTTGCGGTGAGCTGAGATCGCACCACTGCACTCTAGCCTGGGCAACAGAGTGAGACTCCATCTAAAAATAAATAAATAATAAAATAAAAGGTGTGACTCAAGCAATTGAAAAGAGCCAGGGAGGCTAGAAACAGAAAATAAATTACTCAATAAGGCAGGGAGAGCCTTGTAAATCACACTTAAAATTCTGGATTTTGTTCTGAATACCCTTGTACTTAGGAGCTATTAAAACATTTTAAACAAGGCAGTGACATGATATTTGAATTATTAAGCTTACCCTGGCTGCTATATGGAGAATTGATTTATGAGGGCTATAAATATAAATAGGAAGACAAGATGGGAGACTATGGCAATATTCCTGGTAAGAAATGAAAGAAGAGTTGGCTTGGATTAAAGGGGAAGCAGTGAATGTAGAAATAAATGGATGAATTGTGGATATATTTAGGAAATGGATTCAATAAAACTTAATAATGGAATAGGTGGAATATAAATTTCATGAGGGCAGGGGCTGTTTTGTTTATTATTATATTCCTGGGTGTCTGCAAAGATTGTTGTTGTCTTGCCTGGCAAGTGGTAGCTCTTCCATGAAATATTATTAACTGAATAAATACAATGCATAAATGGGGAGCAGGGATTAAGAGTGATTCCTGAGTTTCCACATTAAGGAACTGGCTAAACAAAGCTACCATTTAGTGAGAGTGGAAGACTAGAGAATGGTGGATTTAAGAGAAATGAAGAGTTGAACTGCAGACATATTCATTTGAAGGATCTGAGAAACAGTGCAGACATTTAGTGTGTGGTTAGACATGTGGTCACCATTCTTTTACTCTGACTTCTTCCATTGTGATAATCTAGTCAGATGGGTAGATCCTTATAAGGCTGAGCATAATAAGCTTCCTGATAGCTCTACACTGGTATGTTTTGGGGTTCGTGGCTGAGATATTTTTGTGTTTTATTTATCTTCCTGGTCTTTTTTTCACTGTAAGAAATATCCAGCACCCAGGAAATTTGCTGTCTAATTCATACTCTACTCTTCAGACTAGTCCAGGTGTTGGTTTTTTTCCCTGTGTCTGGAATTCTCAGACTGTTTTAATTTTTATTGTTTAATTTACTTTCACATGCTTGTATGTGCTCCATGGAAATTTTTAACCTCAGTTTTTCTTCACCATCTGTAAAACTTCATAGAAGAAATGTTTAGGATAAAAGATGCATAACAATCATAACAAAATTGTTGGGTTTTAATGTTATGAGTACACTTGGAGGGTTCTATGTCCACGCATACCTTAAACATCCTATAGAGTCCTCAGCATTTTAACGTTGAAACCAACAGTATTAATGATGGTAGAATTTTTTCCCCCAGGAAGTTAGCAATGTTCCATATTTTGATAGAGAGATGGGTTATAAGGACGTACATATTTTTAAAAACTCATTGAATTTAATAGTTTTGCATGTTGACTGTGTATAAATTATACTTTAATTGAAAGTAAATTTAAGAAAATAAAATAGGCCTGGTGCAGTGGCTCACGACTGTAATACCAGTGCCTTGGGAAGCCGAGGCAGGTGAATCATCTGAGGTCAGGAGTTTGAGACCAGCCTGGCCAACATAGCAAAACTTTGTCTCCACTAAAAATACAAAAGGTAGCTGGGTATGGTGGTGGGCACCTATAATCCCAGCTACTCGGGAGGCTGAGGTAGGAGAATCACTTGAACCCAGGGGGCAGAGGTTGCGGTGAGCCGAGATTGCACCGTTGCTCTTCAGCCTGGGTGACAAGAACTAAATTCCGTCTCAGAATAATAATAATAATAATAATAATAATAATTTTTTTAAAAAAAGAAATAAAGTTATCCTCCCCCACCCTCACCATGCCTCAGACTCACCCCTGAAATATCACTACTCTTAACACCTGGTTACGTACATTTACAAGCATTTTCTATGTGTATGCAAATGTATTTGTGGGGTTTTCTTTGCACAACAGGGATTATTTTACAGTATACATACTGTTGTGCAACTTGCTCTTTCCACTTAATATGTCAAGTGATCCTTCCTTTGAGTCTTTATAAATCTACCTCCATCTTAGTAGTTTTCTTTATTTTGTTTTTGAATAGGAAATACATTTATATGGTTTAAAAATCAAAACAATATACTATGTATATATTGAGAAGTCTTACTCCCATCCCTATCTTACTCCTATTCCACCCTTGCTTCCTCCTGTCTCTATAGGTAAACATTTTATAACTTTATTAAGTATCCTTTCAGCATTTCTTTATGCGCATATGTACATATCTTTTTATTTTCACACTTTTTTTTACAAAAAGATAAAATATCATACATCACTCTATGTCTTCCCTTCTTCACACTATAGCGTTTAAAAATATTTCCATATTGGGGGTGGAGGAGAAGGCAGCAATAAAAAATAAAAAAATAAAAAATTTTCCATATTAATATATAGAAAGCTTTTTTTAACAGCTGCTTAGTATTCCATTGGACTATTAACTAGTCTCTTATAAATGAGCTCATTTGAATAGCCCTGTACCTAGATCAATTTTTACATATGCAGTATATCTTTGGTATGAATTTCCAGAAATGGAATTGAAATTGCTGTGTCAAAGAGTAGATAGGTGTAATTTTGATAGGTATTTTTCAAAGAAATTTTCATTTTAACTTTCTGTTTTGAATGATTTCAAATCTTCAGAGGAGTTGCAAGAATTGTACAAAGAACTGCATCTTCTTTACCCAGATGCACCTATCATTAACATTTTATATTTTGATGAATTTCCTTTATCACTTGTGTGTGTGTGTGTGTGTGTGTATACACATATATATGTATGTGTGTATATATATATATATACACATATATATGTATGTGTGTATATATATATACACATATATATGTATGTGTGTATGTGTGTGTGTATATATATATATATATATATACACACACACATGTATTATGTAGATGTATCTATAGGCCAGATGCATGGTTCACTCCTGTAATCCCAGCACTTTGAGAGACTGAGGCGGGTAAATTACTTGAGGCCAGGAGTTCAAGACCAGCTTGGCCAACATGACAAAACTCCATCTCTACTAAAAATACAAAAATTTTCAGCTGGGCATGGTGGCACGTGCCTGTAATCCCAGCTACTCAGGAGGCTGAGGCAGGAGAATTGCCTGAACCCAGGAGGCGGAGGTTGCAGTGAGCCGAGATCGCGCCATTGCACTCCAGCCTGGGTAACATGAGTGAAACTCCGTCTCAAAAAAAAAAAAAAAAAAAAAAATTAGCCAGGCATGGTAGCCCACACCTAAGGATGAGGCACGAGAAATACTTGAACCAGGGAGGCAGAGGTTGCAGTGAGCTGAGATCGTGCCATTGTACTCCAGCCTGGGTGATAGAGCAAGACTCTCAAAAAAATTTAAAAAAAATTTTTTAAGTTTTTAAAAGAGATGTATCTATATCTATCTATCTATATATATATTTGCATATACACCAAGTGTGTACATATATATATTTGTGTGTATGTATACACACATATTTTTATTTTTATGAATCATTTGAGAGTAAGTTGTAGGAATCATGGTACTTTATTCCTAAACACTTCATTGTGTATTTCCTAACAAGGACATTCTTTTATTTTATTTT
>NW_022436941.1:17307-32223 GCF_009761245.1 Sapajus apella
GGATGGTCTCGATCTCTTGACCTCGTGATCCACCCGCCTCGGCCTCCCAAAGTGCTGGGATTACAGGCTTGAGCCACCGCGCCCGGCCTCATTCTTTTATATAATTAAATTTCAATAATAAAAATCAGAAAATTTAACATCGATACAATGTAATTATTTAGCCTATAATCTATATTTAAATTTTACCATACCTTATAGTATATTTTACTATATCCTTACAGTAATTTTTTTAGTCTAAAATATCACACATTGCATTTAGTTGCCATGTCCTTTTTTTTTTTTTTTTTTTGAGACAGTTTTTTTCTTTTTCTCCCCGGCTGGGGTGTAGCGGTGCAATCCTGGCTCACTGCAACCTCTGCCTCCCAGGTTCAAATGATTCTTTTATTAGTTGGCATTTTACAGTAAGAAAGAACTTTCTTTTCTTATTTATTTATGTATGGCTCATATGTTTTTTGCAATGAGTTATATTCCATTACTGCCATTTTTAATTTTGGCCTCAAATTGTTGTAGATGTTACCAATAAGAACCTCTTCGAGCTGGTTCTTGTGTCTTCCTGCCATACCTCTCTCATTTTCTTGAACGCTTTCTTACTTTCTAATAAAAGAAGATACTAGAGACTCATACTTTCCTTGCTCCGGTTCTGAGATGAACCATTTGTCCAAAAGCCTTGCTTCTTTTTGGTAGGGAATAGTATTTAGAAACTAAGATCTGAGTGAGAGGTATGCTCACTGCTATTGGGCTATCACTGTTTCTAGGCCTTGTCAGCAGACACACCTAGGAAAAACACACACAAATACACCCATATCTATATTGTACACACACTCCCTCATAATCATAAGTTCATGTTGATACCTCCAGTCCTGGTTCTTCTTAGCCTTCCCCCTTCCATCTCTGTATTTTTATTTTCCAACATTAAGAATCCTGGCTGCCAATGCTATATATATTTACTCATTTGCTCCATCCTAAAATACACAGAAAGTAGTTTCAGAATCGTAATAACAACATCAATGAGAAAAACAAACCAATAGAGTGCAAGATTTGCTTACAATTGGTTGTCTTTAAACTGAAGGTATATTGTCAAAGCACTGTCTTGAAAAGTAACTTGTAGTATAGCTACTTGATTCATTAAAGTGTGTTTCTCTTATGTGCAGTTTTAGAGTTTTGCCATACTCCGATTGATTAGTAAACTTTCTGTTGATTTTTTGTTTTGTTTTGTTTTTGAGACAGGGTCTCACTGTGTCACCCAGGCGGGAGTGCAGTGGTACAGTCACAACTCACTGCAGCCTCAACCTCTTGCACTTAAGCGATCCTCCTACCTCAGCTTTCCAAATAGCTGGGGTTACAAGTGCACACCACCATGCCTGCCTAATTTTTTAATTTTCCTTTTTTTTTAGAGATGGGGTCTCACTGTGTTGCCCCAGGCTGGTCCTGAACTCCTGGGCTCAAGTGATCCTCCTGACTTAGCCTCCCAAAGTGCTGGGATTACAGGCATAAGCCACCACACTTAGCCTAGTATTCTTTTTTGGATATGTAAAGCATTAACATAAAGTCAAAACTATGAAAAAAAAAGTGTACTCAGAAAACTGTCACTCCTCCTCTTCACCTTCTGCCTCATTCACACCACACTCTGTAGATAATCAATTTCATTTGTTTGTGGTTTATTCTCCCTGTGTTTCTTTTTGCAAAACACAAAAACAAAACCTACATATATTTATATATTCTTAAGTCCTCTTCTTTCTTACACAAAAGGTAACATACTATGCAGATAGTGCTGGCTTTAAACAATTTAAATATAAAAATATTTCTTACTACAGCTTAAATAACATGAGTCTCCTAAAAGTAATTCAAATTTTAGTTACCATGGCATATTAACTTTGAGTAGTTGCATAAAGGACAAACTTGGGTGCTAGCCCTTCAGTCCACAGATCACTTTGAAAATAACAGATAAGGCTGGGCACAGTGGCTCATGCCTGTAATCCCAGCACTTTGGAAGACTGAGGTGGGTAGATCACCTGAGGTCAGGAGTTTGAGACCAGCCTGAGCAGCATGGAGAAACCCTGTCTCTATTAAAAATACAAAATTGGCTGGGCATGGTGGTGCATGTCTGTAATCCCATCTACTTGGGAGGCTGAGGCAGGAGAATTGCTTGAACATGGGAACATGGGAGGCAGAGGCTGTGGTGAGCCAAGATTGTGCCATTGCACTCCAGCCCAGGCAACAAGAGCAAAACTGTCTCAAAAAAATAAAAATAAAAAAGAAAGAAAGAAAATACCAAATGGGCAAAATAATGTGACCAATCACATGACTTCTTTCAAAGTATGTCAGTGATTAGTCACTGTGTGCCTATTATTTAGTTCATGCACAGACAGCAAAGCATGTAGTCGTGTTGCCTCCCAGTGATAAACCCACATAACATTTTACAAAAATGTATCAAGAATAGGCCAAAAAAGATAAAAGTGCAGCAAAGAAACAAAAGTGATAATGTTTTCAGTGAAATTTGAATTGAACATAAATGGAGTTATAGAAGAAATAGCTGGCCGTGGGAATGTTTACACTGCTACTTTCAGGAATCTCTAAATGGGCAGCCAGAGGCGCTTAGTGAAGGTGAACTTATTGACATGAATGAGAAAAGTATATGTGATGAAAAACATGAAGATGTCCCAGAGAAAGTAATGCCAGCAAAAACTCACTTTAAAGGAACTCTCAGATAATTCACAACATTGAAACCTCCAAGAATAAATAAAATGTTGGAAGTTGATCCAAACTTAGAAAGGAATGTGGCAATTTGTCAAGATGAAGAAAAGGTGCTTATTCCATATTATAAGTTATAGGATGAAAAGAGGCCAAATGCTTCTTGATATATTTTTTACAAGAAAATATATCTGCATGTTCTAATGCTTTAAATTACACTGTAGTAAATAAATAGTAGTTTTAGGCTAGGCGTGGTGTTTCATGCCTGTAATCCTGGCACTTTGAGAGCCTGAGGCAGGAGAATTACCTGAGGTCAGGAGTTCGAGACCAGCGTGACCAACATGGAGAAACCTTGTCTCTACTAAAAATACAAAATTAGCCGAGTATAGTGGTGCATGCCTGTAATCCCAGCTACTCAGGAGGCTGAGGCAGGAGAATCACTTGAACCCTGGAGGCAGAGGTTGCAGTGAGCTGAGATCATACCATTGCACTCCAGCCTGGGCAACAAGAGTGAAACTTCCATCTCAAAAATAAACAAATAAATAAATATAAATAAATAACTAAATATTAGTTTTATTATATTTTTAGTTTCCTATAAATTTACAATCAATAAAGAGTTTTTATGTTTTAACAAAAAATTTTGAAGGTCATAGAACAATCATTTTTTCCCATTGATTATTAAGATCACTTTACATAGTTTCATCTTACATTAGCAATGTGTGTGTGTGTGTGTGTGTATGTGTAGTTTTAAGGAGGGACGAACTTAATAGGCAAGAAGGAAGGGAGAAGACAGAAGGAAGGAGCTCCCCAGTACAGAGACGGAGGGAGGGTGGCTCCAAAGCTGAAAGCGGAGGTCCCCACCTACCTTGGATACCAGCTGTAGGACATGATGTCTTATGTGCATAGGGCTCAGGAGATCGGTTTGACCAGATGTGATTCACATAGCTTGAGAGAATGCTGGCCCTCCCACCCTAGCCTTTTAATATGCAAGCGTAGGGCGTCAAGGATGTTGTACACATGTAGAGATATGTGAGGCGGCCATGTTGCCGAACATGTGGGGCAAGGGCTAGAAGGCTGGGGGAATCACCATGTTGAATGGATCCAGTTTCTAATGGCCTGCATTTGCATATCAAAGGTTACTGGCCTGGCTCTAAGAGCTGAGGCTTTACAAGAAACCTTTCCGGAGGTGTTTTTAAAAATGAAAACTTCCCAAGGACTTCTTTTCCTATCTGCCTAAAATAATTTCTTAATAACTTCTACCACATTCCTCCCTCTGGCGATATCACACTAACGACTGTTAGGGGGTTTTGGGCAATGACTTTTTCTGACTACTTCCTGCTGAAAAGGGGCAGCGAACGGGGGAACAGCACCTAGGGCTCCTCCTGGGGTCGATCTAAGGGTCCTCGGAAGAATGGGTGTCCATGTGTGGTTCAGGCTACCGCACCATTTTTGGAGTTGGATTGCTTCTAGTCGAGAATAAACAATTCAAGTTATAGTATTGAGTATACAGGGTCCAAATATCAATACAAGACATATAAGCAACAGAGTGCTTAATAAAGGGGTTAACCAATTCCATAAAGAAGACTGGAATTTATTTAAAAAAGAATTGTAGCCACTCGAAGCTGAAGCTGGCATTTTCCTTGAGCCTGTCAATAATTTTAATTTGATTTTTAAGTACCTGTAGATTTTACTCTACTAGAGATGTTAATCCAAAAGCAGCATGTTTCCATTAAAGCTGAAACTAGCCAGGCATGGTGGGTGGCTCGCGCCTATAATCCCAGCACTATGGGAGGCTGAGGCTGGCAATCACGAGGTCAGGAGATCAAAACCATACCGCCTAACATGATGAAACCCCGGCTCTATTAAAAATACAAAAAACTGGCCACCTGCGCAGTGGCTCACGTTTGTAATCCCAACACTCTGGGAGGCTGAGGTGGGCAGATCACGAGGTCAGGAGTTATAGACCAGCCTGGCCAACACAGTGAAACCCTGTCTCTACTGAAAAAAAAAAAAAAATACAAAAATTAGCTGGGGGTGACGGCAGGAGCCTGTAATCCCAGCTACTCAGGAGGCTGAGGCAGGAGAATCGCTTGAACCCAAGAGGTGGAGGTTGCAGTGAGCCAAGATTATGCCACTGCACTCCAGCCTGGACGACAGAGCTAGACTCCGTCTCAACACAAACAAACAAACAACAACAAAAAAAACCATTAGCTGGACGTGGTGGCATGTGCCTGTAGCCTGTAGTCCCGGCTACTCTGGAGGCTGAGGCAGGAGAATCTCTTGAACCCAGGAGGTGAACTGAGATTGTGCCACTGCACTCCAGCCTGGGCAACAGAGCAAGACTCTGTCTCAAAATAAAATTAAATAAATAAATAAAACTGCATTACTAAACCCAATAAAAAGTCCTAGCTGACTCAGTGATATTAAAACTTTCATGCTTCCCTTTTGTCAGTAACTATTATCCCTGCTGTAAGGATACTACTTAAGCAAAATACCACAGCAACGGAAACTCGGTCCAATATTTCAGTTAGAAGGTGCTACCATGTATAACCCTACTGCAGACAGTAGAATGAGGACAGCAGTTTCCACAAGTGTGGTGTGGCAGGTAATTTCCACCTAAAATTTTACTTGCCAAGATACAGAACTCCCCTTTGAGGGTATATGAAGTTCCTTGATTTTATTTTCCCAAACAAAGAAACCTCCAGATTATGAGCACCTTATTTACTTTCATTACCTGGCAGAATTTGCAAGATAATTGCCCAGAACTAGCATATTGATTCACCTTTTTATGTTACCCATCCGTTTTTTTTTTTTTTTTCCAAGCTGCAGAAGATCACCACTTAATTCACAGGCATAAGCAGGGTTAGTCTAAAATGTAGGTTAAAAAGCTTAAAAACAATGAATGAGACTAGGATTTAATGACACATGTATGATAAGCTTTGGAACAAAATTTTTCTCTCCAGTCCTCATTTTTGGTAAAAACTAGTTATGAATGAACTTTAGTCTTACACTTGGCCTGATTATTTGCATGAAGTGCAGCAAGAATGGTTATTTCTACACAGGCCTTTTGGATTGACTTTGATGAAACTCTTCCACAAGGAATTTCAGATAACACTTTTTTTAAAAGCCAAGCCCAGCCATGGGTTTGTATCCTCTAATACCTGTAAGTTGGTTCATCCTCTGCTCTTGAGATCCCAAGATAAACTCAGAGCTTCCAGACCCGTTAGAAAGTGACATTCTTTACTGACTACAGGTTAGGAACACTGTGCAGGGACTGTGTAGACAAGGTATAAGGCCAATTCTCTCCAAGGGGCTTTTATTGGCTCTGCATATCAAGCTTGATTCCTTAAAGGGAAACATACTCTTTCAGTTAAAGCCTTGGTAAAATCATCAGTTTTGCCACTTGTGTTCTGCTGACAAAGAAAAATGGATTCTTATTGTACTGAGGCAAACTACTGCATTTCCATAAGTTATGAATTCTTACAGATAGTCTCCAAATTTCATAGGAACCAGGCAGAGAAAAATGAACAGGCTCCAAATTTTGTTCACAGTGGTATACCTTACTTAATTATTATTATTATTATTATTTTGAGATGGAATTTTCTGCCCAAGCTGGAGTGCAGTGGCACCATCTCAGCTCACTGCAACCACCGCCTCCTGGGTTCAAGTGATTCTCCTGCCTCAGCCTCCCGACTAACTGAGATTACTGGCACACGCCACCACGCCCAGCTAATTTTTTGTATTTTTAGTAGAAACAGGGTTTCACCATGTTAGGCTGGTCTCAAACTCCTGACTTCAGGTGATCTACCTGCCTTGGCCTCCCAAAATGCTGGAATTACAGGCATGAGCCACAGTGCACGGCCTACCTTACTTAATTATTAAAGGCCGAAAATACTTTAAAATAAGTTTCCTTGACTCAGTCTGATGACTGAATTTCCTTTCCCGGCCCATGCACAAAAATGATACTGCTCCGATGAGTAGAGGAACATCAGGGTTCTTGGTCCTCATGCTGATTTAGATAAAATGACAGAGCCACACGTGGAGTGGTTTTAAGGAGTGGAGAGTTTAATAAGCAAGAAGGAGGGGAGAATACAGAAGAAGCTCCCTGGGACAGAGACAGAGTGAGGGGGGCTCCAACGCCAAAAGAGGAGGTCCCCTGCATTAGCAATTTTTAAGGTCCTGTACAACCGCCCAAAGCGAGGACTGCCTGTACGTACTCTTTCACACTTCGCTTTTTAAAACTTATCAGCTTTATTTTGTTTGTTTGGAGATGAAGTCTCACTCTGTCGCCCAGGCTGGAATACAGTGGTGCGACCTGGCTCACTGCAACCTCCACCTCCCGGGTCCGAGCAATTTTCCTGCCTCAGCCTCCCGAGTAGCTGAGATTACAGGCGTGCACCACCATGCCCAGCTATTGGTTTTGGTTTTTGAGACAGTCTTGCTGTGTCACTCAGGCTGGAGTGCAGTGGTGTGATCAGATCTCACTGCAGCCTCGACCTCCTAGGCTTAAGTGATCCTCTCACCTCAGCCTTCCAAGTAGCTGGGACTACAGGCATGTACACCATGGGTAGCTAATTTTTTCTATTTTTTTGTGGAGATGGGGGTCTCACTAGGTTACTCAGGTTGGTCTCAAAACTCATGGCCTCAAGCAGTCCTTCTGTCTCACCCTCCCAAAGTGTTGGGATTACAAGCATGAGCCACCACATCCAGCCTTACCAGCTGTACTGAAGTATAATTTATATACCATAAAATTTACTTCTTAAAATTATACAGTACAATGAATTTTGACAAATGTTTACATCTGTGTAACCACTATGCCATCAAAATGTAGAACATTTCTATAACCTTCAAAAGTTCCCTCATGCCCCTTTCCAATCAATTCACTAGTTCTCTAGCTCCAGGCAATAACTGATCTACTTCCCGTCACTACAAATTAGTTTTGCCTCTTCCAGAATTTAATCTAAATGGAATCCTATAACATATACTCTTTTGTATCTGTCTTCTTTTGCTCAAAAGTTCTTGAAATTCATTCATGCTGCTATGTGTATCAGCAGTGTGTACCATTTGATTGCTGAGCAGTATTGTATTGTGTAGCTATATCACAATTTGTTTATTCAGTTAACTGTTGGTGGACATTTGAGTTGTGTCCAGTTTGGTGCTATTCTGAATCAAAGTGATATGAACAACCATGTGCAAGTATTTTTGTAGGCATTTTTTTTTAATTTTTGTAGGCATATTATTTTTTAAATTTCTCTTGGATAAATACTCAAAAACAATTGCTTTGGGGTCATATGAAATGGGAAGTATATGCTTAACTTTATAAGAAGCTGCTAAACTATTTTTCAAAGTGCTAATATCACTTTACATTTTCATCAGCAATGTATAAAGAGTTCCACTTGCTACATTTTCTCACCAGTGCTTCCTATGTCAATTTTTCAGATTTTAGCAATTCTAGTGGGTGTGTAATACTATCTCATTGAGGTTTCAACTGTTTTTCCCGGTTGACTAGAGATGCTGAGCATCTTTTCGTGTGTTTATTGTCTATTTGTATATCTTCTTGAAGTATTTGCTCCTATGTTTTGTTCATCTTTAACTGAGTTGAATGTCTTCTTAAAATTGAGCTATGGGAGTTTTAAAATATATTCTTTTTATTTTTTTATTTTATTTATTTATTTTTTTGAGACAGAGTTTCGCTCTTGTTACCCAGGCTGGAGTGCAATGGCGCGATCTCGGCTCACCGCAACCTCTGCCTCCTGGGTTCAGGCAGTTCTCCTGCCTCAGCCTCCTGAGTAGCTGGGACTACAGGCACGCGCCACCATGACCAGCTAATTTTTTGTAGTTTTAGTAGAGACGGGGTTTCACCATGTTGACCAGGATGGTCTCGATCTCTTGACCTTATGATCCACCCGCCTTGGCCTCCCAAAGTGCTGGGATTACAGGCTTGAGCCACCGCGCCCGGCAAAATATATTCTTAATGTAAGCTCTTTGTCACATACATATTTTGTGGATATTTTATCCCAGACTGTGACTTGTCTTTTCACTTTCTTAGTTGTGTCTTTTGAACAGCAGAATCTGTAATTTTGATAAGGCCCAATCTATTTTTTTCTTTTATAGTTTGTATTTCTTAAGTCCTATTCAAAAACTCTTTGCCTACGAAAACTTATGATGATTTTCTTCTATATTTTCTTCTAGAAGTTTTATAGTTTTACCATTTGTAATTTGGTCTATGAATCTTTTTGAGTTGATGTTTATATATGGTGTATGGTGTGAGGTAACAATGAAGATTCATATTTTTCTGAAGGAATATCCAATTGTCTCTTTGGAAGAATGTGCTGAGAAGGCTATCCTTTCCCCACTAAATAATCTTGGCACCTTAATAAAAAATTATCTGGCCATGTACATATGTATGTGTGGGTTTCTTCTGGGCTCTGTGTTAGGTAGCTAGATATAGATACAGATGACAGTTACATATGTGTAAACACAGTTACACATCTGTATATCCACCGACAGTTGAATGAATAAACTATTGTTGTAACTTTATATACACACATTATATATATGTGTGTACATATACATATTGTATATGTATGTATACACATATACACATGAAGTATATATATGTATGTATACATATATACACACACTTAAAGTAATGGCTCCAGTTCAATTCAAGTTGCTGCAAAGGACACTATTTCATTCCTTTTCATGGCTGAGTAGTATTCCATAGTGTATACATACATATATATATCCCCCACATTTTCTTTATCAACTCATTAGTCAATGGGCACTTAGGTTGGTTTCACATCTTTGCAATTGTGAATTGTGCTGCTATAAACATATGTGTCCAAGTGTCTTTTTCATATAATTGCTTCTTTTCCTTTGGGTAGATACCCAGTAGTGGGCTTGCTGGATTGAGTGATAGATCTACTTTTAGCTCTTTAAGGAATCTCTATACTGTTTTCCATAGAGGTTGTACTAATTTACACTCTCACCGGCAGTGTATAAGTGTTCTCTTTTCCCCACATCCATGCCACATCTCTTATTTTTTGACTTTTTAATATTAACCATTTTTACATGAGCAAAGTGGTATCTTATTGTGGTTTTAATTTGCATTTCCCTGATGATTAGTGATGTTGAGCATTTTTTCATATGTTGTGGGCCATTTGTATATCTTCTTTTGAGAAATGTCTATTCATGTCTTTTGCCCACTTTTTAATGGGATTGTGTTTTATTTTTCTTGGTGATTTGTTTGAGTTCCTTGTAGATTCTGGATATCAGTCCTTTGTCAGATGTGTAGTTTGCAATGATAATATTTTGGATGTTATATTTCCATTATAATTTAATTCAAAGTATTTTCTAATACACCTTGCGATTTCTTCTTTGACCCATGGATTATTTTAAAGTGCATTTTTTTCTTTTTTTTTTTTTTTTGAGAGAGTTTCACTTTTGTTGCCCAGGCTGGAGTACAGTGACATGATCCTGGCTCTCAGGTTCAAGTGATTCTCCTGCCTCAGCCTCTGGAGTAGCTGGCATTACAGGTGAATGCCACCATACTGGGCTAATATTTATTTATTTATTTATTTGGGAGATGGAGTTTCGCTCGCTCTTGTTGCTCAGGCTGGAGTGCAATGGAATGATCTCGGCTCACTGCAACCACTACCTCCCAGGGTTCAAGCAATTTTCCTGCCTCAGCTTCCCGAGTAGCTGGGATTACAGGCATGCATCACCACACCCGCCTAATTTTCTATTTTTAGTAGAGAAGAGGTTTCTCTATGTTGTTCAGGCTGGTCTCGGTCTCCCAATCTCAGGTGATCTGTCGGCCTCAGCCTCCCAAAGCGCTGGGATTACAGGCGTGAGCCACTGCACCCTGGCCCAAATTTTTTCTATTTTTAGTAGAGGCAGGGTTTCATCATGTTGGCCAGGCTGGTCTCAAACTCCTGACCTCAGGTGATCCACCTGCCTCGGTCTCCCAAAGGTTAGGGATTACAAGCTTGAGCCACTGCGCCTGGCCTAAAATGTATTGTTTAGTCACCAAATCTGTAAATATTACCCAAAGATATATTTGTCACTGATTCCTAATTTAATTGTATTGTGATCCAAAAATATATATTATATGTTTTCTTTCTTTTTTTTTGAGACGGAGTCTCACTCTGTTGCTCAGGCTGGATTACAGTGGTGAAATCTCAGCTCACTGCAACCTCCAACTCCCGGGTTCAAGTGATTCTCCTGCCTCAGCCTCCAGAGTAGCTGGGATTATAGGCACCCGCCATGACATCTGGCTAATTTTTGTATTGTTAGTAGAGACAGGGTTTCACCATGTTGGACCAGGCTAATCTCCAGCTCCTGGCCTCAACCAATCCACTTGCCTCAACCTCCCAAAGTGCTGGGATTACAGGCATGAGCCACCGCGCCCAGCCCATTAACATTTCTTTTATGGCACAGAATATGATCTATCTTGGTGAGTATTGCTTACACAACTGTGTAACTCTGAAAACTGTATTCTGCTACTAGTGGTTTTTGTTGTATCCTATAATTGTGAACTAGATCAAATTAGTAACAGTGTTGTTCAGTGATCTTTTCTTCTTCAGTGTTTACTGTATTGCTAATCCCATTCAGTGACGTTTCCATTTCATATATTGTATTTTTCACTTCTAGAAGTTTCATTTGACTCTTTCATTTCTCTCCTCAGTATCTTCATATTTTTCTTTAAATTTTTGATTTAATGAAAAAGTAAAGATTTACATTTTTCTTTAATTTTTTTTTTTTTTTTTTTTTTTTGAGACGGAGTTTCGCTCATGTTACCCAGGCTGGAGTGCAATGGCGCGATCTCGGCTCACCGCAACCTCCGCCTCCTGGGTTCAGGCAGTTCTCCTGCCTCAGCCTCCTGAGTAGCTGGGATTACAGGCACGTGCCACCATGCCCAGCTAATTTTTTATAGTTTTAGTAGAGACGGGGTTTCACCATGTTGACCAGGATGGTCTCGATCTCTTGACCTCGTGATCCACCCGCCTCGGCCTCCCAAAGTGCTGGGATTACAGGCTTGAGCCACCGCGCCCGGCCGTTCTTTAATTTTTTTATAATGGAGGTTTCAAAGTCCTTATCTGCTAATTTTGTCACCTCTGTAATTTCTAGGGATGATTTTCTTCCTGGTTTGGGATCACAGTTTGTTGCTTATTTGCATATCTATTAATGTTTTTGTTGGACAGCAGACATTGTAAATGTTATACTTTTGAGTGTTTGGATTTTGTCTTTCTTTAAGAGGTATTGCAGTTTGTTTAGGAAAGCTATTATGTTTCTTGCAGATCAGGTTGATCTTTTCAAGGCTTGTTTTTTTTTTTTTTTTGTTTTTTGTTTTGTTTTGTTTTTTTGAGACAGAGTCTAGCCCAGGCTGGAGTGCAGTGGCGCGATCTTGGCTCACTGCAACCTCTCCTTCCTGGGTTCAAGTGATTCTCCTGCCTTAGCCTCCCAAGTAGCTGGGATTACAGCCGGCCACCACACCCAGCTAATTTTTATATTTTTAGTAGAAACAGGGTTTCACTGTGTTGGCCAGGCTGGTCTTGAACCCCTGACCTTGTGATCTGCCTACTTCGGCGTACCACAGTGCTAGATTACAAGTGTGAGCCACCACACCTGGCCTTAAGACTTGTTTTTTTGTTTGTTTGGTTTTGTTTTTAATTTGTTTATTTTACTTTTTTAAACTTTGTTAGGACAGGTCTATAGTAACTTTTGCCTTGGGCTAGTTTAGACCTACCACTTAATTCTGATTTTTTTGATTAATCTAATTGTTCAGCAGGATCTCTTTATTATGGCTCAATGGAATTCAAACATTTCCCAGCCCTGTGTGACCACCAACAATTCTTCAGCTAATAGCTCCCTGGCAGTTGTTCTTTGCCCAGCTGCAGAGGAGTGTCAGTGCACTCTGTGCATGCTCGGATTATTATTTAGCCAAAGACTTGGGGATCCATATTCATATTTCTGGAGTTCTTTGTGTAGTTCCATTCTCTCCAGTACTCTGCCCCATAAATTCTGGCTATCTCAATCTTCCCAAACTCTAATATCTGTTTCTCAACTCAGCAAACCATGGTGTGATTCTTGAATTTCCCCTTTCCTGCCCCACAATCTGAAAGTTGTCTCCAGGCAAAAACCTGGAGATCCTAGTTTTCATATCCTCATTTGCTTCTCTTCTCTCACAGATTAGAATCCTGCACTGTCTTTTGAGCCAATGTCTAAAAGCTTTTTTCACACATTTTGATCCACTTCCTAGTTGTTATAGTGGCATATCTGGTTTCACATGGTTGAAAGGAAAAGTTTTCACTTTGCTTTTTGCACTAATAATATATCCTGGAAATCATTCTATATAAATTTATAGAAATCTTCATTTTTTAAATAGCTTCATAAAACTCTATTGTAAGGCTGGATGTGGTGGTTCATGCCTGTAATCCCAGCACTTTGGGAGTCTGAGGCAGATAGATCACCTGAGGTCAGGAGTTTAAGGCCAGCCTGGCCAACATGGTGAAACCCCGTCTCTACTAAAAATACAAAAATTAGCCATGGGTGGTGGCAGATGCCTGTAGTCCCAGCTACTTGGGAGGTGAGGCAGGAGAATTGCTTGAACCCAGGAGGTGGAGATTGCAGTGAGCCTAGATCGCACTACTGCACTCCAGCCTGGGAGACAGAGTAAGACTCTGTCTCAAAAAAAAAAACAAAAACAAAAAACCCAACTCCATTGTATGTGTACATATTATAATCTATTCAACCCATCTTTGACATGTCATTTAAGTAGTTTCCAATATTTTTGCAATTATAATAAATGCTAATGAAGAACCTGATATATATATATATTTGTAATTTTTGAGGTGTGTATGCATAATAAATACCTAATATTGTGATTTCTGGATCATAGGGTAAAGGCATATGCAGTTTTGTTAAATATAAATGTTAAATATAACTATTGTTAAATATTCCCCTTTGTATAGGTTGTACCATCTTGCATTCCTACAAAGAGATGAGAATGTCCATTGTCCCACAGTCTTCTCTGCCAGAGCATACTGTCAAGCTTTTTAATTGTTGCCAATCTGATGGGTAAAAAGATATCTCCAAATAATTTTGATTAAAATTTCTCTTATAAATGAGGTTAAATAGATTTTCGCATGTTTAAGGGCCAGTTTATATGTTTTTTTGTTTTTTAGAGACAAGAGTCTTGCCCAGGCCGAATTGCAGTGACGCAGTCATAGCTCACTGTAGCCTCAAACTCCTGGGCTCAAGCAATCCTCCTACCTTAGCCTCCCAAGTAGCTAGGACTACAGATGGACACCACCATGCCCAGCTAATTTTTTTATTTTTTTAGAGATGTGGGAGTCTCACTATGTTCCCCAGGTTAGTCTTGAACTTCTGGCCTCAAGTGATCCTCCCACCTCGGCCTCCCAAAGTGCTAGGATTACAGCCATGAACCACCACAAATGACCCTATATATTTTTTTGAATTGTCTCTTCATGTCTTATTTTCACTTTTCTAGTAGGTTTTTTTTTTAAGTGTTTCAGCCTAAATTTGTAAAAAAGCTTAGGGAATCTCTGAAGGGATTCTAAATGCTTATGAAAAAATCGAATTAAAAGATAAAAATAAAAATATAAACTTTAATTTTCAACATGAGTGCATCAAGTTCAAGACACTTTTGTAAGCAATGATACCAGCCATTCAGTTCATCCCTAAAGAACTGAGGGTCCTGGGAAGTTAACCACGTTATTGCAGTCTTTTTTATATTGGTTACTGAAGAAAAAATGGGTGCCCTTTAGACTTTTAAGATTAGGAAACAAAAACAAGTCAGAAAAAGCTAAATCAGGAATGTATTGGTTGCCTAATGATTTCCCAACAAAACTCTCACAAAAATTGCCCTTGCTTGATGAGAAGAATGAGCAGGAGCATTGTCATAGTTAAGGAGGAATCTGGGGAAGCTTTCCCAGGCATTTTTCTGCTAAAGCTTTGGTAACTTTCTCAAAACACTCTCATAAAAACAGATCTTGGCCGGGCTCGGTGGCTCAAGCCTGTAATCCCAGCACTTTGGGAGGCAGAGGCGGGTGGATCACGAGGTCAAAAGATCGAGACCATCCTGGTCAACATGGTGAAACCCCGTCTCTACTAAAAATACAAAAAATTAGCTGGGCATGGTGGTGCGTGCCTGTAATCCCAACTACTCAGGAGGCTGAGGCAGGAGAATTGCCTGAACCC
>NW_022436941.1:32323-67492 GCF_009761245.1 Sapajus apella
AAAAAAAAAAAAAAAAAAAAAAAAAAAAAAAAAAAACAGATCTTATCACTCCTTGGCCCTCCAGAAAGTCAACAAACAAGATGCCTCGAGCTTCCCAAAAAACCATTGCCATGACATTTGCTCTTGACCAGTCTGCTTTTGAGTTGACTGAACCACTTCTGCCTCTTGTGCTTTGTCTTCAGGATCATACTGGTAAAGCCATGTTTCATCTTCTGCTACAATTCTTTTGAAGAAATCCTTCAGGATCTTGATCACACTTGTTTAAAATTCCAATTGAAAGCTCTAGTCTTACTGCAGCTGATCTATTTTATTTTTATTTTTTTGAGACACAGTCTTGCTCTGTTGCCAGGCTGGAGTAACAGAGCACCATCATGGCTCACTGCAGCCTTGGCCTCGTGGGCTTAAGCAATCTTCCCACCTCAGGCACCCAAGTAGCTGGGACTACAGGCATATGCCACCATGCCTGGCTAATTTTTTTGCAGCTAATCTGGATGTAATGGTTTTGGCACCCATCTAATGGAAAGTTTCCTCAACCTTAAATTTTCAGTCAGAACTGTGTACCTGAACCAACTGAGACATCTATGGTGTTGTCTATTGTTTCTGCTGTTAATTGTAGGTCTTCTTTCATTAGAGCACAGATAAGTTCTTTTTTTTTTTTTCTCCCAAATTGATGTAGATGGTCTTTTGCTGTGGGCTTCATCTTCAACATTGTTTCATCCCTTCTTAAAACAATTTAGTTATTTGTTAGCTGCTGATTTCTTTGGGGCATTGTGTCATAAACTTTTCACAAAACACCAGTGATTTCACCATTCTTCCACTCAAGCTTCATCATAAATGTGATGTCTCTTCTTGTTTCCATTTTGGCAGAATTCATGTTACTCTTATAGGGACTCTTTTCAAACTGATATCTTATTCTTCCTAGTGCCCCAAACTAGATCTTATTCAGATATGTTATAAGAAGTTAGTATGGGTTTATTTTGGTGCAAGAAATATTTTGAAATCCATGGATTTTTTTCATAATATGCATTTTCTGTGAACTTTTTGAAAACTCCTTGTATTAGGGATGTTAGCCCTTCATCCAAGAAATAGACTGCAAATATTTTCTCACAGCTTGTCATTTGCCTTTTGGTATTTTTTTGCAATGCAATTTTTTCGCCTTTGTTTTTGTGTAATGAAATAAATCAATTTTTTTTTTTTTTTGAGACCGAGTCTTAGTCTGTCACCCAGGCTGGAGGGCAATGGCGCCATCTCAGCTCACTGCAACCTCTGTTTCCCAGGTTCAAGTGATTCTCATGTCTCAACTTCTTGAGTAGCTGAGATTACAGGTGCATGCCACCATGCCTGGCTAATTTTTGTATTTTATTAGAGACAATGTTTCACCATGTTGGCCAGGCTGGCCTCAAACTCCTGACCTCAAGTGATCCACCCACCTTGGCCTCCCAAAATGCTGGGATTACAGGCATGAGCCACGGCACCAGGCCGAATCAATGTTTTCTTATATTGCATTTAGGTTTTGGGTAATAGTTAGAAACCTTTCCCCACACCTAGGTTATAGAAACATTCATCACTGTTTTATTCCAGTGCTAGTACTTGCATGGTCTTTGGTTTCCACATTTAGATCCCTGATCTAATTGGAGTTTATTTTTGTATGTGCTGAGATACGGATCTAATTGTATCTTTTTTCCCAAATGACTATCCAGTTGTTCCAATGCCATTTATTAAGAACTACATCTTTGTCTCAGTGATTTGAGATAGAATCTTTATCATGTATGAAACTTCTATAGTGCCAGAAGATTTTTATTTTTTTTCAGACAGGGTCTGGCTTTGTTGCCCAGGCTGGAGTGGCACAATCTCAGCTCACTGCAACCTCTGCCTCACAGGCTCAAGTGCCCCCACCTTAGCCTCTTGAGTAGCTAGGACTGTAGGCACATGCCACGATGCCAGGCTGATTTTTATATTTTTTGTAGAGATGAGGTTTCACCATGTTGCCCAGGCTGGTTTCAAACTCCTGAGCTCAAGCAATCAGCCCACCTCAGCCTCCCAAAGTGCTGGGATTACATCCGTGAGCCACCACACCTGGCTGCCAGAAAATTTTAATGATCAGAATTCTTTCTTCCTCTGTTATATGTTGAAGTGAATTACTTCATTTAGAAAAAAATAGGCCAGGCACAATAGCTCATGCTTGTAATCCTAGCACTTTGGGAGGCTGAGTCGGATGGATCACCTGAGGTTAGAAGTTTGAGACCAGCCTGGCCAACATGGTGAAACCCTATCACTACTAAAAACAAAAAAATTGCTGGGTGTGGTGGCAGGCGCCTATAATCCCAGCTACTTGGGAGGCTGAGATAGGAGAATTACTTAAACCTGGGAGGCAAAGGTTGTGGTGAGCCGAGATGATGCCATTGCACTCCAGGCTGGGCAAGAAGAGGGAAACTCCATCTCATAAATAAATAAATAAATAAATAAATAGCCATACAAGGCTACCCATTTGGTGAGAACTAACAAGTTAGATAGCAATGTAATAGCAAAATATGGGGGGAAAATTGAACACATTATTTCTGAGGAGAATGTAGGTCTTATGGAAGTTTTTCATGTGGACAAATTTAGTAAATTTTTTACAGGTAGTTTCCCGACATGTTTAACCTTTGTGATATAATAAACAGTAAGAAAGTACTAATGTGATCTAAGACTAGAAGAGAATAGCACTAAAATGAGAGATGGGGTAAACTTTTTTTTTTCCCCTTAAGCTTTTGACCTCCAAAATTATTGTTTTTGCTGGGCGCAGTGACTCACTCCTGTAATCCCAGCTCCTTGGGAGGCCAAGATGGGAGGATTACCTGAGCCTGGGAGTTTGAGACAATTCTGGGCAACAAAGCAAGACCCTTTCTCTACAAAAATTTAAAAATTAGCCAGAAATGGTGGCACATGTCTGTAGTCCTAGCTACTTGGGAGGCTGAGGCAGGAGGATTGCTTGAGCCTTTTGAAGTTGAGGCTTCAGTGAGCCATGATCACCCCACTGCACTCCAACCTGGACAACAGAGAAAGACCCTGTCTCAAAAAATAAAACAAAACAGGCACGGTGGCTCACGCCTGTAATCCCAGCACACTGGGAGGCTGAGGCAGGCAGATCATGAGGTCAAGAGATCGAGACCATCCTGGCCAACATGGTGAAACCTCTTCTCTACTAAAAATACAAAAATTAGCTGGGCGTAGTGGCACCCACCTGTAATAATACTAGGAAGCCTGAAGCAGGAGAATCGCTTGAACCCAGGAGGCAGAGGTTGCAGTGAGCCAAGATGTGGCCACTGCATTCCCGCTTGGTGACAGAGTGAGACTCCGTCTCAAAAATAAATAAATAAAGGGGTGGCGGGAAGTGCACTAGGTTTGAAATCGGAAAGTTGGTGGGGCTGCGGGAGCTGAGTCTGAAGCCCAGCTGTTGGCTACCGTGGGCGCAGATCTGCTGTGGGGAAGGCGAGGGGACTCAGGCCTGCCTGCAAAGCATTGTCTTACATGATGGTAGAGGACGAACTGGCACTATTCGATAAAAGCCTAAATGAAATTTGGAATAAATTCAAAAGTACTGACACCTCCTTTCAGATGGCGGGACTAAGAGATACCTACAAGGACTCCCTCAAAGCATTTGCAGAAAAACCGTCTGTGAAATTAAAGGAAGAAGATAGAATGGTTGAGATGTTTCTGGAATATCAAAATCAGATTAGCAGGCAAAATAAGCTCACTCAAGAAAAAAAAGAATAACTTGTTAAAATTGATTGCTGAAGTAAAAGACAAAAAGCAAGAATTGGAAGTACTGACTACAAATATCCAGGATCTTAAGGAAGAATATTCTAGGAAGAAGGAAACTATTTCTACTGCTAATAAAGCGAATGCAGAGAGGTTGAAAAGGCTGCAGAAATCTGCAGACTTGTATAAAGATCGACTTGGACTAGAAATTCGAAAAATTTATGGTGAGAAATTGCAGTTTATATTCACTAATATTGACCCTAAGAATCCTGAGAGCCCATTTATGTTTTCCCTGCATCTAAATGAAGCAAGGGACTATGAAGTGTCAGATAGTGCCCCTCATCTTGAGTGCCTAGCAGAATTTCAAGAGAATGTAAGGAAGACCAACAATTTTTCAGCTTTTCTTGCCAATGTTCAGAAAGATTTTACTGCCACGGTTTATAATTAATGTACAAATAGTATATATTAAAACAGTTTACTTTTCTTCTCTGTTGTGTATCTCTTTTTAAAAGAATTCTCATTATCTGTTGTCTGCCTGTAATTCTTTGGTATTTCTGTAACATTTTGTGTGGTTTACGTCTTTCAATCACAGTAGTCCATCCTTATCTACAGTTTTGCTTTCCACGCTCAGTTACTCATGGTTTCAGTTACCCCAGTCAACTGTGGTCTAAAAATATTAAATGGGTAGAGTGCAGTACAAGATATTTTGAGAGAGAGAAAAAAGTATTTCATATATATAACTTTTATTACAGCATGTTTTTATAATTGTTCTATTTTATTATTAGTTATTGTGGTTAATCTCTTTCTGTGCCTAATTCATAAATTAAGCTTTATCATAGATATTTGTATGTGGGGGAAAAACAGTCTATATAGGATTCGACACTATCTGAGGTTTCAGACATCTACTAAGGGTCTTGGAACATGCCCCACAGATAAGGGAGAACCACCGAACTTTAATTAAAATCTTAGGGAAAAGTATAAAGTAAAATGTGTTCTTCTAAAAATGAAAGATAATTAATTCACTACTTTTCTTTAAATGTCAAGCATGGTAATTTATGGCTAGTCCTGGGAGTGGAAATATGTTCAACTGGCACTGTGTCTCAGTGGTCTCCAAGCTTTTAGACCACTTAATATTAATATGGACTCTTAATATTAAAAAATTAAAAGGACTGACCCAGAAACATAAATAAATAAATAAATATAAATAAAAGTAAAAAAATAGAGCCAGGCACAGTGGCTCACACCTGTAATCCCAGAACTTTGGGAGGCTGAGGCCGGTGGATCGCCAGAGGTCATGAGTTCAAGACCAGCCTGACCAACATGGAGAAACCCCGTCTCTATTAAAAATACAAAATTAGCTGGGTGTGCTGCCATGCCTGTAATCCCAGCTACTCTGAGGCTGAGGCAGGAGAATCCCTTAAACCTGGGAGGCAAAGGTTGCGGTGAGCCAAGATCACACCATTGCACTCCAGCCTGGGCAACAAGAGCGAAACTCTATCTCAGAAATAAATAAGTAACTAAATAAGTTCCAAAATATTTTGATGGCATAATTTCTTCTTGTTCTAACAAAACTACATATGCATTTGTCCTATGACCCAGCAATCACATTTTTAGGAATTTATCATAAATATACAACTGAAAAATTACAAAAATACATATATACGAGGTTATTTGTTACAGCATTATTTGTAATTGCAAAAATATTGTAGATAGAATAGAGGTCATATAAAACTTATTCTTAAGATTCAGAGTGAGGATGGTGGCTTATGCCTGTAATCCCAGCACTTTGGAGACTGAGGCAGGTAGGTCACCTGAGATCAGGAGTTCGAGACCAGCCTGGCCAGCATGGTGAAAACCCGTCTCTACCAAAAATACAAAAATTAACTGGACATGATGGCATACCTGTAATCCCAGCTACTTGGGAGGCGGAGGCAACAAGAACTACTTGAACCCTGGAGGCAGAGGCTGTAGTGATGCGAGATCATGCCACTACACTCCAGCCTGGGCAACAGACTGTCTCAAAAACAAATAAACAAAAAAAAAAAGCAAACAACAAAAAAAGATTCACAGATCATCTTATCAAATCAAAGTATGCAAAATATTCATGTAAACTTCAGATAAATATGAAGGCTAAACCATTCAGCTTCTTCACCAAATCCTTGAATGTCCCACTTGACTAAATTGAAACATGTTTGTTTGATTTATTGGCTAACTGTTTTTATTCCATTTTTCCTCAAAAGATCCCATAATTTGACCTTAGGATGCTGTTCAAATAAACAAATTAGATTGAATGAAAAGACTGCTAGATGATTTTAGGATTTTATATATTTTTTCCTTATGTGCAATAATTTAATAGCATCTTGAATAGGATTTTCTGATATTACTAACCCTCTGGGAATAATATTTGGTAATTAGACAGTTAGCTAATATTAAAATATATATTAGGTAATATTTATTGAGAGTTTCCTCTGTGCAAAGCAAGGTCAGCTTCATGGGCATGTGACCTGTGCAGTGATACGGGGCTTCATGCTTAGATGGGATGCCTTGCTTCGAAGGTCCCTACCCTTTGGTTAGGGCTCTGCTGTTACCATCTTGAAATTTTTAATAATTTTTTTTTTTGAGTCAGGGTCTTGCTGTGTCACCCAGGCTGGAGTGCAGTGGACTCGCTACAGCCTTGAACTCCTGGGCTCAAGTGATCCTCCCACTTCAGCCTTCTGAGTAGTTAGGACAACAAACACACGCCATCATGCTCAGATAAGTTTTTTGTTTGTTTTTGTTTTTGTAGAGATGGGGCTCTCACTGTGTTGCTGAGGCTGCTCTCAAATTCCTGGCCTCAAGTGATTCTCCCGCCTCAGCTTCCCAAAGTGCTGGGACTACAGGCATGAGCCATCATGCCTGCTCAATTATTTTTAATAAGAAGCCCAAGCCCCCTTCTTTCTTCCTTCCTTCCTTCCTTCCTTCCCTCCCTCACTCACTCACTCACTCACTCACTCACTCTCTCTCCCTTTCTCTTTCTTTCTTTCTTTTTTTTCTGTGTCCCTCTGTTGGCCAGGCTGGAGTACAGTGGTGTGATCTTGGCTCACTGCAACCTCTGCCTCCTGGATTCAAGTGATTCTCCTGCCTCAACCTCCATAGTAGCTAGGATTACAGGTGCCCAACAACAGGCCCGGCTAATTTTTTGTATTTTTAGTAGAGACAGCGTTTTGTCATGTTGTCCAGGCTGCTCTCAAACTCCTGATCTTATGTGATCTGCCCATCTTGGTCTCCGAAAGTGCTGGGATTACAGGTGTGACCCACCACGCCCCGCCTCCAAGCCCCCTATTTTTATTTTGCACTCATTTTAAAAGTTATGTAGCTAGTTCTAGTTATGTTTTTAGCAAGGAAGGTGTATAATCTCATGTTCATTTTCAAAAGATTACTCAGGTCTCTGCATGTGAAATGGAATTTAGGGAATGCAAAAGTGGGAGTAAGAATAACACCAAGGAAACTATGACAGCATTTAAGGTGGCTTTGACTCAGGGGTGGCAATAGATATGGTTAGTAATTGATAGTTTCAAAACATATTTTGGGAGTAGTAAGCATTGATATGGATTCATAATTTACTGGATGCGGGGATGCAGAAAAAAATATTAAAAATTACTTCTGAAATTCTGGCTGGAATAGAAGTGCCACTTACCAGGTGAGGAAGGTTAGAGACCTAACACATCTGAGGGTGTGGTTAAAAGCTGAGTCTGACATTATGCTATGTCATATAAAAGACATATAAAAGACTACCTATTTTACAATTCCTTTTTAATAAAATATCTGGAAAAAGCAAAACTATGGTTTCCTGAGGCTGAAGGTAGGAAGATTGACTACAGACAGGCATGAGGGAAATTTTGGGGGTCATGAGCATATTCCAAAACTGGATTGTGGGATTGGTTGCGTTACTGTATAAATTTATTAAAAATTCCTGCATTGTATGGGGCACTATATTGTATGTAGAAAACTGTTAAAAGATTTTTTTTTTTTTTTTTTGAGACGGAGTTTCACTCATGTTACCCAGGCTGGAGTGCAATGGCGTGATCTCAGCTCACCGCAACCTCCGCCTCCTGGGTTCAGGCAATTCTCCTGCCTCAGCCTCCTGAGTAGCTGGGATTACAGGCACGCACCACCATGCCCAGCTGATTTTTTGTATTTTTAGTAGAGACGGGGTTTCACCATGTTGACCAGGATGGTCTCGATCTCTTGACCTCGTGATCCACCCGCCTCGGCCTCCCAAAGTGCTGGGATTACAGGCTTGAGCCACCGCGCCCGGCAAAAGATTTTTTAAATGATTGACATGTCTGTGGTTATATCAATGAGTCCCATGAAGCTAAAAATAAAAGTTTCTTGGTTACATAGCTACTAGGTGTAATATCCAATATTGGAATTTGAATCTTTTTGACACTAAGACCTTACTTCGATCATATAATATGTCCATTTTCTATTTTAAAATTATATTATAAATGCTGCATCCCATTGATCAGAAGCTCTCTTGAAATTATAAAACAGAGAAGAAAAAAAATAAAGACTGGGAAATTGTGTTGAATCAGTATATAATTCCTGTATACTGGTCCTTCCACTTCCTCTAGAAATAAGTGATACAACAAGTTATGGCATCTTTGTTTATTATCCACTGTGAGTTGTATTACCACACTTTACTTGGCTCTTTGGCAAACTATATTATCTCTTCAGATCATTAGGGCTAGGAAATAGTTTCATTAGGCCCACTGGTAACTTGAAGGAGTAAATGTATCTTCCAAAAATGCTTACTTCCAGGAAGATTGGGTCCACACAAATGAATACATATATAGTCCTTAGTGTATGCTATGATTATTACACTATGCCATTAGCTTAAAGATTGTTATGTTAATAAGCGTTAAGTGCCTCCTGTACTAGACTATGGGGATACAAGCGGCCACCAAAATAGCATGGTCCCTGCCCCCCTGGAGCTTCTTTTTTTCTTTTTCAGTGGGAGAAGCAGACATTTTGCTTAAGCAAAAATGATTATAAAATTTAAAGTTGTGCCAAGTTCAATGGACAGGAAAGATTTGTAGAAATTAGCAAAGCAAAGGGAGGGAGGAGAAAGCAGCTTTCCTGGCAAAAGAACAGCCTGTGTGAAGGCCCTGAGGCAGGGAAGAGCTGGGGTTCTGACCACAATCAAAGCAGTGAAATGGAGTATAGTGAGAGAGACAGAGAAGACAGGAGAACTTGGACACCTTGCAAAGGATTTGGTATTTTAATTCAGGAGCAATACGATGCTACTAAGGAGTAGCTGGAGAATTGTGTGAGCCAATTAAAATTCTAGGAAGATCAACATCATTATTGTGGAGAATGGATACACAAGGGTTCTGTTGGTTCGTGAAGAGGTCTTAAGAAAACTATGATCTCGGTGCAGTGGCTTATGCCTGTAGTCCTAGCTACTCGGAAGTCTGAGGTAGGAGGATCCCTTGAGCCCGAGGAGTTGGAGGTTGCAGCGAGCTATGATTGTTCCACTGTACTCTAGCTTGGACGACAGAGTGAAATCCTGTCTCAGAAGCAAAAACCAAAAAACAAGCAACAACAAAAGCCTCAGAAAACTACAGATCTTATTATCAAGAAAATGACAGGCCTTATTATTGAGAGAACTGCTTACACTTTTAAAAGCTGATTTTCAAAAAACAGATCGTAAATTAAGTGATGCTGAATGGCGTAAAAAAAGATTGATAAACTAGTGTATCTCTGAATAACCCACTAGATCAGTGCTTGTCAAATTTTACTGTGTTTTCAGATCACCCTGGTGTTTTGTTAAAATGTAAATCCTGGCTCAGTAGGTCTGAAGGAGAGCATTTCTGCATTTCTAACAAGCTCCCCAGCCGATGCCTAGACCACTGGTCCTCACACTTTGAGTAGCAAGTGACTGGGCTATACTCTATATTCTAAATTCTGAATGTGTTCTATCTTCTGATGCCTATCAGCCCTCTTGGTGGTCTGGCTAATTACCAAACTTGAGCATTTAAACCTGGGAGTTTTCAGAGATGAATTGAAGTGTTAAAGATGTGGAAATATAGGTCACATATGGCTTTTCATCTCTTCGAGAAATATCCTATATATCCTTACTTCTTATCTATCTACCTAACCTATGTGCCTACCTCTCCACCTATGTTCAAGGTTCTGTTATACTTCAAAAGGACTCTATGCAATCAAAGTGATGTCCAAAACAAGTCTACAGAGATACTATGAGGCTCTAACACTTTACATCTAATGGGGTGGTTTGCATCATTAATTGAGGCTTACTCTGTGCCAAGCTCTTTACCTGACTTCTTCATTTAATAGAATAGGAATCCAGGAACCTTTAGAGGCTAGTTTCTTGTTCAAGGATATACATCTCAACTCTGGCTTATATCACACTGGACTCTTATTCACTATCCTAATCACTGCAGTTTTGTTTGGTGACTACAGTTCTAAATCCAGAAAACTCAAGGCTCTTTATTCTGTGGCTAAAGGCTTTGTATTTCTCTAAAGATTTGTGAAGCGTTGCTGCCATTATTTCAATAATTTTATAAAAATCCTAGGTGGTAAATAGGTCTGGCTTTTTTTCTTTTAAAAATCTTCTCTGTCTTCTTCTTCATTAGCAGTGCAACTTCTTGTGGCTTATAGTACCCAAGATCTTGGGAAAAGGATTGATCAAGTAAAGGGAAACAACAGATTATGCTCTGTGATTGAGATCATGCTTCTTGTGAAAGACAGGGTAGGGAAATTTTTAACTTCTCCCTGGTTCCTAAAAAATGAGAGCTAACAATGACATCCAGTTTTAAAAGAAATAAAATCTGAGTCGTACTTTTAAATTCTGTAAGACAGAGTTAAACCAATAGATAGTAACTCCTGCTAATTTGATAGTAGCTCCAGAGAGTGAGGGAATGACAGGGAATGCTAGTTTCATTTGGTAAGAGATAAAACTGAAATTATTAATGTCTCCAAGGAAATGCTAAATGCCTCCTTACAAATATGGTCCAGCTAATTGTTGGTCTTCCAACAAACCAGATTTGTTGATGTTTTCCCAGACAACGTTGTGTCGTTTTCGGTTTCGTTCGATCCCCCTTCCTGTGATCAAAGAAAGCGATTCAAGTGTTTAATGTGTCTTGATTTGGACTGGCGACTTGCAGAACGGCTAGCCTCATTGCCCCGCGTCTGCCTTTCCCTAAGGTAGGTTTCCTGTGCACAGATACTGGCAAGGCGCTTTGACTGGAAACTCTGGAAAGAAGCCAAAGGAAAGTGAAGTTCCTGGCGCTAGCGCGTGTCCTGCTCAGAGAGCCCGGCGCTAGCTCATTCTTCGTGCAGTTATTGGCTGGGACTCTGTGTGCCGCTGTCGGCCAATGAAGACGCTGGAGATCGAGCCCCGGCCCGTCCCCTTTCTGCGCCCCGGGATGAGGCAGAGACTGAACAGCCGGCGAGCAAATCAACGGCATCCAGAAAGCCATGTCGGACTCGGCGCCCAGCGCCCAAGCGCTAACCCGCTGAAAGTTTCTCAGCGAAATCGCAGGGACGATCTGGACCCCGCTGAGAGGAACTGCTTTTGAGTGAGATGGTCCCAGAGGCCTGGAGAAGAGGACTGGTAAGCACCGGGAGGGTAGTGGGAGTTTTGCTTCTTCTTAGTGCCTTGAACAAGGCTTCCACCGTCATTCACTATGAGATCCTGGAGGAAAGAGAGAAGGGTTTCGCTGTGGGCAATGTGGTCGCGAACCTTGGTTTGGATCTCGGTAGCCTGTCAGCCCGCAGGCTCCGGGTGGTGTCTGGAGCTAGCCGAAAATTCTTTGAGGTGAACCGGGAGACCGGAGAGATGTTCGTGAACGACCGTCTGGATCGAGAGGAGCTGTGTGGGACACTGCCCTCTTGCACTGTAACTCTGGAGTTGGTAGTGGAGAACCCGCTGGAGCTGTTCAGCGTGGAAGTGGTGATCCAGGACATCAACGACAACAATCCTGCTTTCCCTACCCGGGAAATGAAATTGGAGATTAGCGAGGCCATGGCGCCCGGGACGCGCTTTCCGCTCGAGAGCGCGCACGATCCCGATGTGGGAAGCAACTCTTTACAAACCTATGAGCTGAGCCGAAACGAATACTTTGCGCTTCGCGTGCAGATGCGGGAGGACAGCACCAAGTACGCGGAGCTGGTGCTGGAGCGCGCCCTGGACCGAGAACGAGAGCCTAGTCTCCAGTTAGTACTGACCGCGTTGGACGGTGGAACCCCGGCTCTCTCTGCCAGCCTGCCTATCCACATCACGGTGCTGGACGCGAATGACAATGCGCCTGTCTTCAACCAGTCCTTGTACCGGGCGCGCGTCCTGGAGGATGCACCCCCGGGCACGCGCGTGGTGCAAGTCCTTGCAACGGATCTGGATGAAGGCCCCAACGGTGAAATTATTTACTCCTTCGGCAGCCACAACCGCGCCGGCGTGCGGGAACTATTCGCCTTAGACCTTGTAACCGGAGTGCTGACAATCAAGGGTCGACTGGACTTCGAGGACACCAAACTCCATGAGATTTACATCCAGGCCAAAGACAAGGGCACCAATCCCGAAGGAGCACATTGCAAAGTGTTGGTGGAAGTTGTGGATGTGAATGACAATGCCCCGGAGATCACAGTCACCTCCGTGTATAGCCCAGTACCCGAGGATGCCCCTCTGGGAACTGTCATCGCTTTGCTCAGTGTGACTGACCTTGATGCCGGCGAGAACGGGCTGGTGACCTGCGAAGTTCCACCAGGTTTACCTTTCAGCCTTACTTCTTCCCTCAAGAATTACTTCACTTTGAAAACCAGTGCAGACCTGGATCGGGAGACTGTGCCAGAATACAATCTCAGCATCACCGCCCGAGATGCGGGAACTCCTTCCCTCTCAGCCCTTACAATAGTGCGTGTTCAAGTGTCCGACATCAATGACAACCCTCCACAATCTTCTCAATCTTCCTACGACGTTTACATTGAAGAAAACAACCTCCCAGGGGCTCCAATACTAAACCTTAGTGTCTGGGACCCCGACGCCCCGCAGAATGCTCGGCTTTCTTTCTTTCTCTTGGAGCAAGGAGCTGAAACCGGGCTAGTGGGTCGCTATTTCACAATAAATCGTGACAATGGCATAGTATCATCCTTAGTGCCCCTAGACTACGAGGATCGACGGGAATTTGAATTAACAGCTCATATCAGCGATGGGGGCACCCCGGTCCTGGCCACCAACATCAGCGTGAACATATTTGTCACTGATCGCAATGACAATGCCCCCCAGGTCCTATATCCTCGGCCAGGTGGGAGCTCGGTGGAGATGCTGCCTCGAGGTACCGCAGCAGGCCACCTAGTGTCACGGGTGGTAGGCTGGGACGCGGATGCAGGACACAACGCCTGGCTCTCCTACAGTCTCTTGGGAGCCCCTAACCAGAGCCTTTTTGCCATAGGGCTCCACACTGGTCAAATCAGCACTGCCCGTCCAGTCCAGGACACAGATTCACCCAGGCAGACTCTCACGGTCTTGATTAAAGACAATGGGGAGCCTTCGCTGTCCACCACTGCTACCCTCACTGTGTCAGTAACCGAGGACTCTCCTGAGGCCCGAGCCGAGTTCCCCTCTGGCTCCGCCCCCCGGGAGCAGAACAAAAATCTCACCTTTTATCTACTTCTTTCTCTAATCCTGGTTTCTGTGGGGTTCGTGGTCACAGCGTTCGGAGTAATCATATTCAAAGTTTACAAGTGGAAGCAGTCTAGAGACCTATACCGAGCCCCGGTGAGCTCACTGTACCGAACACCAGGGCCCTCCTTGCACGCGGACGCCGTGCGAGGAGGACTGATGTCGCCACAACTTTACCATCAGGTGTATCTCACCACGGACTCTCGCCGCAGCGACCCGCTGCTGAAGAAACCTGGTGCAGCCAGCCCACTGGCCAGCCGCCAGAACACGCTGCGGAGCTGCGATCCTGTGTTCTACAGGCAGGTGTTGGGTGCAGAGAGCGCCCCTCCCGGACAGGTAAGGATTAGCAAGCCATGCTTGACCCTGTTAGTGCCTTTTGATTTCTACATCATATTGAGGAAGGAATGGAGCTGTTTTTTAGTGATGAAGATGTTTTCCTGATTATGCATTCACAGTTTCACCTGACCTTTCCTAGATCAAATTTAATGCCTTTGTGAAATGGTGGCCTGCATTTCAGGGGGAGATACTTGACTCATCTGTGGACCCAATTCATATCCTCAGCTCTCATTTGCTATCACAGCTGACCAATCTTGCTAAGGGGTGGTTCAGCCAAAACACAAGATCTCAGCGATCAGAGTTTGCCTTGGTATAGTTTACATTAGGAATAAGTTTCTGGATACCTCTAACCAGTGGCAGCTTCTAGGAATACAAAAACTACGTCATTCCCCCACCTTGCAAGTGATTGTGATGTTTGTATTAAAACTAACAGTTTTTTAATAATTTTCCTTTGTTTACAAAGATCCTGTATCTCATTCTTAGATAATTTTCTATGAACAAAATGAAATTATGGGCATCCTTTAAATTTTATTTCAAGTACTCTACTGGAAATAATGTGCACCCTACTTACAAATTACCTTGTAACAGTGATGCATGTTTGCTGGAAAATACAGAAAAGTATTTTAAAAATTTAAACTATAATCTCCAAACCCAAAGATAACCACTTTTAATTATAAAAGTAATAATTTGTTTTGAAAATAAATCTAGATGACACACACACAAAAAGCACAAAGTAGCCAGACTCAGTGGTGTACACCTGTAGTTCCGGCTACTCAGTGGCTGAGGTGGGAGGACTGCTTGAGCCCAGGAGTTCTGGGCTGCGGTGCACTATGCTGATCTATTGATCAGTCCACTGTCTGCACTAAGTTCAGCATGAATACAGTGACCTCTTGGGAAGGCAGGGCCATCAGGTGGCTTAAGAGGGGATGAACTGGCCTGGGTTGGAAATGGAGAAGATCAAAACTGCTGTGCTATCCAGTAGTGGGATCACACCTGTGAATAGCCACTGCACTCTAGCCTAGGCAATATCGGGAAACCCTGTCTCTTTAACAATAACAACAACAAAAAACCCAGAAACTACAAAAGGAGAGTCTTTTTGGTGCCTCCAGTGTCAGTCCCTGTCCTTCCAGCCTTGTTTTTCTTAAGTGTATGTACAATGTGAAAGGTAGAGAAATTCATATCCTTAGAAAGGTAAAGCATTCATTTAGGGTGGTATGCAAGGATACCGTCCAAGGCATGGTATCCATGCAAGGTGACTGCAAGGCATTTGCCCTGGAGAGAACCCTATACATACTCTCACCTGTAGGAGAACTGCTGTTATTCTATTACTCAGTGCATCATTGCTATCAACTCTTGGATTTGGCAGTTAGATAAATGAGGTTCTACCATTTACCAACTATACTATGAATTTGTGGCCAAGTTACTCAATCTCCTTTCTAAGCCTCCTCCAAAAATGCAAAAGGGAATAATAAGTGTTCTTTAAGATTCATGCATGGTATAATGTGTGCAAAGTGCTTAGCACAATGCCTGGCATATCATAACTGTTAAAAAGTTATTAGCCAGCTCCCAGCATTTTGGAAGGCTGAGGTGGGAGGGTTGCTTGAGGCCAGGAGTTCAAGACCGGCCTGGGCAACATAATGAGACCCTGTCTCTACCAAAAAAAAAAAAAAAAATTGGGAGCTGGGCACGGTGACTCACTCCTGTAATCCCAGAACTTTGGAAGGCTGCAGCAGGTGGATCACAAGGTCAGGAGTTCGAGACGAGCCTAACCAACATGGTGAAACCCTGTCTATACTAAAAATACAAAAATTAGCCAGGCATGGTGGCATGTGCCTGTAATCTCATCTACTCAGGAGGCGAAGGCAGGAGAATCACTTGAACCCAGGAAGCAGAGGTTGTAGTAAGCCAAGATCACGCCACTGCACTCCAGCCTGGGTGACAGAGACCCTGTCTCAAAAAAAAACTTTTTTTTCATTAGCTGGGCATGTTGGCATGCACCTGTGGTACCAGCTGCTTGGGAGGCTGCAGTGAGAGAATTGCTTGAGGCTGGGAGGTTGAAGCTACAGTCAGCTGTGATTGTACCACTGCTCTTCAACCATGGCAATAGAGTGAGAGCCTGTCTAAAAAAAAAATTATTAGCTATTACTATTATTATTTTTATTAGTTCTTCACCACCTAAAATCTTAAACACACCTTGGAAATAAGCATATGAGAACAACCAAAAATGTCAAAATAGAAGCACATATGAAAAGGCTAAAAAAGGATGAAAGCCAGCAAGAAACAGCTGCTGCTCTTTTGGTCAGCTTTGACAGCAACTGGCCTTTATCCTAGAACAATGTTCTCAAACTTAGTTGCACATTAAAATCACCTAGTGACCTTTTAAAAATTCTGAAAGCCCAGGCTACCCCCCAACCAATTAAAGCACAATCTCTTGGGGTGGGACACAGGCATCATAATTTTTGAAGGCCCCCACTTGATCCTAATGTGCAGACAAATTTGAAAACCACTACTCTAGAACCTGCCAATCCATCATTTAGCATATTTGTGAAGCAAAGTGTTATTCTGGTATTCGTAGAACCAGGATCCAAATTTATTGGACGAGGCCCAATTTTTTAAAAAACTTGGTAAGATCTCCCAGCCTTAAAGTATTACATAGAATAGTTCTAAAAAATACATAAAATGGTATTTCAGTCATCTAAAGAGAAAAACCTTCCTAAACCGCTAGCACCTGGGCAACTATTCTTTAAACATCTACAGCTGTTCAATAGGTGTTTCGTTCTTTTTGGAGGGATGTGACAAAATTGTTGTATAATTAAATTGTGGTTTGATATACTTAAATATACTGAAAACCATTGGATTGTATACTTTAAATATGTGAATTGCATGGTATGTGAATTCTGTCTCAATAAAAATCTAGAGATGGGCCTGGGCGCACTCGCTCATGCCTGTAATCTCAGCACTTTGGGAGGCCAAGGCGGGTGGATCACTTGAGGTTAGGAGTTCAAGAGCCGCCTGGCCAGCATGGCGAAACCCCATCTCTACTAAAAATACAAAAGTTGGCCAGGCACAGTAATCCCAGTAATCCACACCTGTAATCCCAGCACTTTGGGAGGCCGAGGTGGGTGGATCACCTGAGGTCAGGAGTTCAAGACCAGCCTGACCAACATGGAGAAACCCCATCTCTTCTAAAAATATAAAAAATTAGCTGGGTGTGGTGGCCCATGCCTATAATCCCAGCTACATGGAAGGCTGAGGCAGGAGAATCACTTGAACCTGGGAGGTGGAGATTGTGGTGAGCCAAGATCACACCGTTGTACTCCAGTCTCGGCAATAAGAACGAAACTCCGTCTAAAAAAAATAATAATAATACAAAAGTTAGCCAGGTATGGTGGTGGGTGCCTATAATTCCAGGTACTTGGGAGGCTGAGGCAGGAGAATCGCTTGAACCTGGGAGGTGGATGTTGCCATGAGCCAAGATCATGCCATGCATTCCAGCCTGGGCAACAAGAGCAAAACTCACTCTATCACAAACAAACAAAAATAATAAGGTAAAATAAAATAAATATTTTTAAAAATCTAGAGAGGGGAGAATCATATGGCTGGCATAAAAAGGTCAAGTCAAAGATATGTAGGATTAAGGCGCTATGATGCTCCAGTTCTAGTAAAACAGACTGGATACTTTGTTTTGATGTGTACTTGCTAATATAAGTATAGTACTGCACATATTAGTTGTTTAACTTTAGATAAGTCTCTTAATCTCTTTAGACTCCAGTTTCCTCACCTATATAATAAAGAGAATATCGACTTTGCAAAATTGTTGTGAGAGTGAAAAGTAATGCATATAAAGTGCCTGTACAGAGCAAGTACTCAATAACTATTTGTTGAACTAAAAATAATACCAATATTCACCATTTATTAGCATCCCTATGTGCCAGACACCATAAACAATTAAAAGACATCATTCTGGTACCCAGAGTACCATAGGAGATAGACATGCAAAAAATAAAAATAAAAAAGATAATGGAGATATGCAGTGGGACCAAAAGGAAAGAAACACCTAAGTCAGCCTGGGGAAATCAGGAAGAAGTGGTAGAGGTGGTGATGCTTGAGCTATGAACTAAAGGTTGAGTAGTAGCTTGTCAGATAGTAAAGGGGAAAGGACAGTGCAGGGAAGGGCCATTGCAAGAAATTCGATGCAGAGGGATTATGATATTTCAGTATCACTGAGCCTTAAAATGTGGCCAGGCACACGCCTTTAATTCTAACACTTTGGGAGGCCAAGGTGGGTGGATCACTTGAGGTCAGGAGTTTGAAAACAGCCTGGCCAACATGGTGAAACCCTGTCTCTACTAAAAATACAGAAAGTTAGCCAGGCGTGGTGGCAGCTGCCTGTAATCCCAGCTACTTGGGAGGCTGAGGCAGGATAATCACTTGAACTCAGGAGGCGGAGGTTGCAGTGAGCCAGTATCACGCCACTGCACTCCAGCCTGGGTAACAGAATGAGACTTCATCTCAAAAAAAAAAAAAGGTGTGTGTGTAAAACAGCAGACAGTCTTTGTAGGAGATGATGTAAAGCAAGTAGTCAGGAGTTAGATCCTGAGTTACTTTTAGCCATCCCAAGGAGTTTTTATTTTATTCCATATAGATGCTAGCCCCTGCAGAATTTTGAACTGACATATATATGATATCATCAGGGTTTTTTGTTTGTTTTAGAAAGATTTTTCTGTCAGTCATAAATGAAACGGACTGGGGACATTCTGGCTGGAGGCAAAGAGATCAGTTTGAAAGCTATTGCGATATTTAAAGAGAAGATTGATAAATGCTTGAACCAGCACAGTGGCAGTTTAGATGGAGGGAGATGACTGCAATAAAATCATCAGGACTTGTTGATTGACATGATATAGGACGTGAGGAGCAGGGATGAGTCAAGGTTGATCCCCCTAGTTTCTGACTAAGGCAACTTGGTAGATGACAGTGCCATTCACAGAGACAGTGAATTCTGGCATAAACACCTAATAGATCAGGCTGGTTTACATCTCCATTATTCCCATGGGAGAAGGTTTAGGGGTGTGTGTGTGTGTGTGTGTAAAAGAACACAAAAAACCAGATCCCTCTCTTTGAGACCAGATTGTGGTTCCTACCATAGTCAAAAGGATATTCCTGAAGATCCAGGGCTTGAAAAAAAATTGGGGGAAGATAAGAACTCCAGTGGTTGCTGCTTTTTTTTGGCAGTCAGTGTAACCTAGGTAAGGACTTGGTTGAATTCAGAAATCTCATGTCCAGATCAGGCTGGATTTTTCTCTCTCTCTGTGCTCTGGTGTGTTTGCCACTCAGATTGCAGGTTGCACGTACCTACAATGTGAAGTGTGCTGTTTCTGTGCTTGTTGTGCAGGGGAGTAGCTAGGCTGCTGGGAGGTCTGGATGGGGGTGGGGGTGGGGTGAGATCAAGTCTCCAGCTCCAAGAGGTCCCCTGGGGCCAAGTGAAAAGCTAGCTCTTTTGAAATGGTCTCCGTTGGTAATTAACAACATATCAAGAATACCTTGGTGTCAAATTAAGGGAATTTGTAGACACGATGCTGTTGGTAGCTGATCTCAATCATTCAAGGAAACTGTTAAATCTGTGAACATTAGCATTCTGCCAGATAATGAGATCTGGTCCTTAGCACATCCCAGACACACTGATTCTTTACTGTTTTGAAACATCTCCCTCTCCTGGCTTCCTCCACTGTGCTTCTATACTGTCCTTGAAATCAATGAATGGTAATTTAGTGTATCTAGAGTATCACTAGCAAATGTCTGAATAAGAGAGGTTTGGTTTCCGCTGTGCCTCCTGTTACAATGAAAACCTGTACTGCATAAATTTAATTATCTACATTAATGCTTAAGCCTTTTCTGCAAAGAAATGGATCCGTTTTTGAATAATCTGGAGCAAGGCAGAGTTTTGAATATATGGCAGTGGTTCTAATTAGCAGTTGCTCCAATGCAATCGGACTGAGACGGAAGCTACTCATTTAGAATACTGGTTGATGACAACACTGGCTTGTACAAAGTGACCACTCTCCAATGGCTACTCTCTCTCTCTCTCAGTGGGCCGCAGGTTGCTAGGGCTCAGGCTGTGGCTGCTTTCCCCGCCGAAAAGGGGCGGGGTCAGTTGGTGTGTTAGGAAAAAAAAAAGAAAAACCCATATATGTTGTCTGCCTCTCCACAGAGGTAACAATCCGTAGAAAAACATGCCGTTGAGCGGGAGGAAGGCGAAAAGATAGGTTGGGTTTTTTTGGGGGGTGGGGGAGCGAGGAGGATAGGGTGGGCTTTTTTCCCCACAGTGCTGCGACGCATTAACCCTGCTGCTGTTGGGACGTTCTCTGCTCAGCCTATTGGCTGAGCCCGGGAGCCGCTGTCTGCCAATCGGGTGGTGAAAGGCAGACAAATCTACCCCGCCACCAGCAAAAACGGCGCGTAACCCTTAAGGCGCCGGCCCAGCCGCGCCAGAGCTGGCGCGGGGAAAGGGAGATAGGTGTCTCCAGCTGCTGTGGCTGTTTGGGGCGGGTCGGCTTCATCCGCGTCTCAGGAGCAAGTAGAGAATTAGCGGCGGCAGCAATGCTCTGCAAGGTGAGAAGCTGGGCAGAAATCTGGCGGGGGGCTACCCTTTTGTTCCTCTTTTACCACCTGGGTTACGTTTGTGGGCAGATCCGCTACCCGGTCCCAGAGGAGTCACAGGAAGGGACTTTTGTAGGGAATGTCGCCCAAGATTTCCTGCTGGATACGGACAGTCTGTCAGCTCGTAGGCTGCAGGTCGCTGGAGAGGTGAACCAAAGACACTTCCGTGTGGATTTGGATAGCGGAGCCCTGCTCATCAAGAATCCAATCGACCGAGAGGCACTGTGTGGGCTCAGTGCCAGCTGCATCGTGCCCCTGGAGTTTGTCACGGAAGGTCCTTTGGAAATGTACCGAGCAGAGGTAGAGATCGTAGATGTGAATGATCACGCCCCCCGTTTTCCGCGGCAGCAGCTGGACTTGGAAATTGGGGAGGCAGCTCCTCCAGGACAGCGTTTCCCGTTGGAAAAGGCTCAGGATGCAGATGTGGGAAGCAATTCCATTAGCAGCTATAGGCTGAGCTCCAACGAACACTTTGCGCTGGATGTGAAGAAGCGCAGCGACGGCAGCCTGGTCCCAGAGCTACTCCTGGAGAAGCCTTTAGATCGGGAGAAGCAATCGGACTACCGTCTGGTGCTGACTGCTGTGGATGGAGGGAACCCGCCGAGATCTGGCACCGCAGAGCTCCGGGTATCCGTGCTGGACGTAAACGACAACGCCCCAGCCTTCCAGCAATCCAGCTACAGGATTAGTGTGTTGGAGAGCGCACCAGCGGGCATGGTGCTCATCCAGCTCAATGCCTCCGACCCGGACCTGGGTCCCAGCGGTAACGTCACCTTTTATTTCAGTGGTCATACTCCTGATCGTGTGAGAAACCTCTTTAGCCTGCACCCCACTACGGGAAAGCTTACTCTTTTGGGGCCCCTAGACTTTGAGAGTGAGAATTACTATGAATTTGATGTGCGGGCTCGAGATGGGGGTTCTCCAGCCATGGAGCAACATTGCAGCCTTCGAGTGGATCTCCTGGACGTAAATGACAACGCCCCTTACATCACAGTGACCTCAGAGCTTGGAACCCTCCCTGAGAGTGCAGAACCTGGCACTGTGGTGGCACTTATCAGTGTGCAGGATCCAGACTCAGGGTCAAATGGAGATGTGAGCCTACGCATTCCTGACCACTTGCCATTTGCCCTCAAGTCTGCCTTCAGGAACCAGTTCTCCCTGGTGACTGCTGGACCCTTGGATCGAGAGGCCAAATCTAGCTATGACATCATGGTCACTGCTTCTGATGCTGGAAACCCTCCTTTGAGTACCCACAGAACTATTTTCCTCAATATTTCAGATGTGAATGATAATCCACCCTCTTTCTTTCAGAGGTCACATGAGGTGTTTGTTCCTGAGAACAATCGCCCAGGGGACCTGCTTTGCTCCCTTGCAGCCTCTGACCCAGACTCTGGCTTGAATGCGCTTATCTCCTACTCACTCCTAGAGCCCAGGAATCGAGATGTGTCAGCTTCCTCCTTCATCTCTCTGAACCCCCAGACAGGAGCTGTTCATGCTACTCGATCCTTTGACTATGAGCAAACCCAGACACTGCAGTTTGAGGTGCAGGCACGGGATCGGGGCAACCCACCCCTTAGCAGCACTGTGACAGTTCGTCTATTCGTGCTGGACCTCAATGACAATGCCCCAGCTGTGCTCCGTCCTCGAGCCCGGCCTGGTTCCTTATGTCCCCAAGCACTGCCTCCATCAGTTGGTGCTGGCCACCTAATCACAAAGGTGACTGCTGTGGACTTGGATTCAGGTTACAATGCTTGGGTTTCCTATCAGCTCCTGGAGGCCCCAGATCCCAGCCTGTTTGCAGTCTCTCGATATGCTGGGGAGGTGCGGACGGCTGTTCCCATCCCAGCTGACCTCCCACCGCAGAAGCTGGTCATTGTGGTAAAGGATAGTGGTAGCCCACCACTCTCTACCTCTGTTACTCTCTTAGTGTCCTTAGAGGAAGACACTCATCCAGTTGTCCCAGATCTTCGAGAATCTTCAGCTCCAAGGGAAGGAGAATCTCGTCTAACCCTCTACTTGGCTGTGTCCCTAGTGGCAATTTGCTTTGTCTCCTTTGGCTCATTCGTGGCACTACTCTCTAAGTGTCTTCGTGGGGCAGCCTGTGGAGTGACCTGCTTTCCTGCTGGCACCTGTGCCTGTCTCACCAGATCTCGAAGGAGGGAGGGGCTTCCCCCTTCCAATGGGATCCTCCGAATCCAGCTAGGGTCAGATGATCCTATCAAGTTTGTTGATGTGGGAGGCCATTCTCACGGCTGTACACCCTTGGCTTCTGCACCCACTCGGAGTGATAGCTTCATGATGGTGAAGTCACCCAGTGCACCTATGGCAGGGGAACCTGTTCGCCCAAGCTGCCCACCCTCTGATCTTCTCTATGGGCTAGAGGTGAGACCTTTGCAGGCTCAGCCAATGCTTGAGGGTTGTTCTGATCCAGGCATAGGGCTGGGCCATTTCCTAGAGAGTACTGGCCTCTCTGTAAGAGCCCATAGTGATGTCACCATTTTTGTGAGGGGTAACTATGTGGTAGATGTTGTGCTTTGTAACTGTTTTCTGAATTAACCAGAGTTGTCACAATTTAGCATTGGGGGTGGGCCATGCCCATATCTGAGTAAAATGAATTTGGAGATCAAGAGTCAGGCTGTTGTGGACGCATGCTGATGGACTGTGGGAGCACAGAGGGCTACAGTGCACAGGCGACAGTGCACCAGGCAATCACTTGGACAAAAGTGTCTGTTTCTCTACTCTTCCTGAAGGAGGGGATCAGGTCTGAAGTACCTTAACTCTAGGTTACCAATTCCCAAGGGATTGGGGGGGGTACTAAAATCTTTGTCTCACAGTATCTAGTACACTGTGAAGGGACCTCTCTATTTGAAACATAGCAGAGAGCAGAAAGAGGAGAGAATCAAGGGAATAGAGAGGCACACATCAGAGTGGTAGCATAGATCTTTTGGTCTGGGTCTTTAGGACTCAGCGCAAGTTCCTACTGGGGATTTGAACTAGATGTAAATTAGAAGGCTGGGGTGGATTGGTCATTACCTTTGGAAATAAGCAGTAGGTGAAATCACTTATACCAGAAAACTGGTTTACAGTTGGCTAATTCATAGAAACAGCCACTCTGCATCTTTAAGTTGAGTTCTCCTGAATTTGGTGAAACCATGAAACCTAGAGGCCATCCATGCTTGGCCTACGACCACCCTCCTGGGTGACCTGATTCAGCCCCAGAAATGTTCCCCTACCCAAAAACGGTAACACTCATTCCACATTCTGAGTCTGGGTTGTCAGAAAAGCTGTCTTATGTCAACTCACATTGAGATTTCCTCAAAGCATTGCTGGAGAGTCAGGGCAAGACTTTAGAAGGTTCTTACTAATCTTTTCTCTCACCTTAGTAGCATTCAGAAGGATGGAGGAGGGAGGGGGAATAAATGGGCTTTGCCTTTCCCGAAAGGACAAGATTTTGCTGGTTCAAGCAAAGTGGTGGAAGCTTCTGAAGTCATGCAGGAAGTTGCTGGGACAGAACGCTGAGGAGTTTTGTATCACTTTGTCTTCCCTGTTGAGCACCATCTGAGCTGTCAAACTTTGCTGCCAAGGGGGTTGAATCAACCTGCAGCACGAAATGAGTGGGGAGGTAGGAAGCTTCTGTGACACAGATTTGCAGCGTGTGTTCCCAAGGTTTCCAGGATTGAGGAGACTTCATAATTGGTTGAAAGCAAACAGACTTTTTGGCCAATCAGACTCAGAGCCGAGGTGGGAGATCTGCTCTTCCAGCCCGCCTCTCCTCCTCCAGCTCCCCAGCTCCACTCAAATTCAGTTTCCCTCCCCCCTGCCCACCCCCGCCACTCGGTGACTAAGAAGAACTGCTGCAGGCAGGCAAACCTCTGAGCAGTTTTTAAGAGGCTAGAAGGAGACATAAGAGACTTCAGCTGCATCATTCCAAGCCCTGGGTCTACCTTGGAGGCAAGACAGTACAGACTTACTCTCCAGGAAGGGACTTCTGGGTCATGGGGCCCAAGACACCCCCACAGCTCGCTGGGAAATGGCAAGTGCTGTGCATGTTGTCCTTGTGCTGCTGGGGCTGGGTGTCTGGGCAGCTTCGTTACTCAGTGGTGGAGGAGTCTGAGCCGGGGACGCTGGTGGGGAATGTTGCTCAGGATCTGGGCTTAAAGATGACAGATCTATTAAGCCGCTGGCTGCAGTTGGGCTCTGAGGAGAATGGGCGCTATTTTTCCCTGAGCTTGATGAATGGTGCCCTGGCAGTGAATCAAAAGATTGACCGAGAGAGCCTATGTGGAGCCAGCACCAGCTGCCTGCTGCCAGTACAGGTGGTTACTGAACATCCCCTGGAGCTAATCCGTGTAGAGGTAGAGATCCTGGATCTCAATGACAACTCTCCTAGCTTTGCCACCCCTGAGCGAGAGATGCGCATATCAGAATCAGCAGCACCTGGGGCACGATTCCCACTGGACAGTGCCCAGGATCCGGATGTGGGCACCAATACTGTGAGCTTTTACACTCTGAGCCCCAACAGCCACTTCTCTCTGAATGTGAAAACCCTAAAAGATGGGAAGCCATTCCCAGAACTGGTGCTAGAGCAGCAGCTGGATCGTGAAGCCCAGGCAAGACATCAGCTGGTGCTTACTGCTGTGGATGGGGGAACCCCAGCTCGCTCAGGAACCACCCTTATCTCTGTCATCGTGCTGGACATCAATGATAATGCTCCAGTCTTCCAATCCTCAGTTCTACGTGTGGGAATACCAGAGAATGCACCCATTGGTACTCTGCTGCTCCGCCTCAATGCCACTGATCCAGACGAGGGCACCAACGGCCAACTAGACTATTCTTTTGGAGACCACACATCTGAGGCAGTGCGGAACCTCTTTGGTCTAGACCCCAGCAGTGGGGCAATCCATGTGTTGGGTCCCATAGATTTTGAGGAGTCGAGTTTCTATGAAATTCATGCAAGAGCCCGTGACCAGGGACAGCCTGCCATGGAGGGCCACTGTGTGATTCAGGTGGATGTGGGGGATGTCAATGACAATGCCCCAGAGGTGCTACTGACCTCTTTGGCCAACCCTGTCCTAGAGAGCACACCAGTGGGCACAGTAGTGGGGTTGTTCAATGTGCGAGACCGAGACTCAGGTAGAAATGGTGAAGTGAGCCTTGATATCTCTCCAGACCTGCCATTTCAGATTAAGCCTTCTGAGAACCACTACTCGATGCTAACCAGCCAGCCCTTGGACCGGGAGGTCACATCCCACTATATCATCGAGCTGCTGGCCAGCGATGCTGGCTCACCTCCCCTGCACAAACATCTCACCATTAGGCTCAACATTTCAGATGTTAATGACAATGCACCCTGCTTCAACCAGCAGCTTTACACTGCTTACATCCCAGAAAACCGGCCTCCAGGCTCCCTTCTCTGCACCGTGGCTGCCTCAGATCCAGACACTGGGGATAATGCCCGGCTCACCTACTCCATTGTAGGAAATCAGATTCAGGGAGCCCCAGCCTCCTCCTTTGTGTATGTCAACCCAGAGGATGGACGGGTCTTTGCCCAGCGTACCTTTGACTATGAATTGCTGCAGATGCTGCAGATTGTGGTGGGGGTTCGAGACTCCGGCTCTCCACCATTGCATGCCAACACATCTCTGCACGTGTTTGTCCTGGACCAGAATGATAATGCCCCAGCTGTGCTGCACCCACGGCCAGGCTGGGAACACTCAGCCCCCCAGCGTCTCCCTCGCTCTGCCCCTGCTGGCTCCTTGGTTACCAAGGTGACAGCTGTGGATGCTGATGCAGGCCACAATGCATGGCTCACCTACTCACTGTTGCCACAGTCCACAGCCCCAGGACTGTTCCTTGTGTCTACACATACTGGTGAGGTGCGCACAACCAGGGCCTTACTGGAGGATGATTCTGACACCCAGCAGGTGGTGGTCCTGGTGAGGGACAATGGTGATCCTTCGCTGTCCTCCACAGCCACAGTGCTGCTGGTTCTGGAGGATGAGGACCCTGAGGAAATGCCCAAATCCAGTGACTTCCTCATACACCCTCCTGAGCGTTCAGACCTTACCCTTTACCTCATTGTGGCTCTGGCCACCGTCAGTCTCTTATCCCTAGTCACCTTCACCTTTCTGTCAGCTAAGTGCCTTCAGGGGCACGCAGACGAGGACGGGGGTGGAGGGCAGTGCTGCAGGCGCCAGGACTCACCGTCCCGGGACTTCTATAAGCAGTCCAGCCCCAACCTGCAGGTGAGCTCGGACGGCACGCTCAAGTACATGGAGGTGACGCTGCGGCCGACAGACTCGCAGAGCCACTGCTACAGGACGTGCTTTTCACCGGCCTCGGACGGCAGTGACTTCACTTTTCTAAGACCCCTCAGCGTTCAGCAGCCCACAGCTCTGGCCCTGGAGCCTGACGCCATCCGGTCCCGCTCTAATACACTGCGGGAGCGGAGCCAGGTGAGGGGCTCGGCGCCGCCCCGGGCGACCCCTGGGGGCGGCACTGGAGAAGCCGCCGGTCCTCTTAAAGGACTGAACTTGCATCCACTCCTCCTGGCCCTTTCGGGCGCTGGCTGCGCTCCACCCGATTCTCGGGACCTTTGGACTGTGCGCGGAACCAGAGGAGTGGCGAATTAGGGATGGGACTCCGAGCACCGGGGGGTGGTGGCGACCATGGGTGAGGGAAGGTGGGACTGACCCCCACTCTCACACTCAGAAAAGGCTGGGGACCCGGTCGAACTTCCGATGAATTTCAGGCGATTTCCGCGGGTGTCGGGGGTCCCGGGAGGAGGCAGTCACAGATCCACCCCTGCAGCCAGCCTCCTAGGCGCCGGCTCCGGCTTGCTTGAGGGTCTTTAGGTTTCCTCTTCGGTTTCTCCCCAGCTCCCAGCATCTGTGATTTCGCCGTTACCCTCCCTATCTCAGCATCACCCAACCGCATCTGTCTGCAGGACTTAGGTGTGCGCGCGAGGCTCCTGCGCGTCCTCCCTGCAGGCCACTCCCACGGCCCACACACGGTGCACAGGCTTGCCACGCCTCGCCAAACGTGCGCGGACGCACGCACACACGCGTCGCACTTAGGCTTACGCGAATACCAGCTTTCGCTCCCACCTGCTCGCGGCCTGGTTCACAGGCCTGTCCCTGGCCACTTGCAGCTCCCCTCCGCCGCTCCCTCCTCTGGGCTCAGGGGTACTCATAGCAGATTGTGCCCGCCTTAGTGAAGGTCCCAGATCGGCGGCTGCCCAGGTCCAGGTGAGGACTCCAGAGCTCACTTCTCCCACCTGCGCCCTGGGCTGGGCTGGGTCGCCTGGGGGCGGCCTGAGCGAGGCGCGGCGCGGCGCGGAGACCGCTGGAGCAACTCAGCGCTCTAAGCGCCGGGCGGGCAGGACTCTACGACCCAAGGTCCAGATGGGCCCGGGGCTCCTCTCGAGGGTGGCGACCCCTCAACCCAGAAGCCTCGGGCAGGCGGACAGGCAGAGCTGCCCGGTAGCCGGAGGTGCGGCAGGGCTCGGTCTGGGGCGAGTGAGTCTCTATAGGACAGCAGGCCTGGGACTCCAGTGGCACCAGCTGCCCCTTCCTCTAGGAAGTGGAAACCTGGAGCGCCCTGGCTTTCAAAGCCCAGAGATACAGGCTTTTGGCGCCGTCGTGATCACAATGTGCCCAGCGATTTAGGGTCAGAGATTTGGAGGGGACCAAAGTATCTGAGACTCTAACAAGTCCTTTCTCCTCTGGCAGATGGAAAGCTACAGGATCTGCCTGATGCCAGGGTGCCCTTATGTATGAGAAAACTACAAAAGTAAAAATCACAAGTTTCCCCAACTCCAGGAGCTTTTATTCAAAATATTATCTATGCCTAACTCTGCCCCTATAGAATCAGGATTGTATTCTGAAACACCCCCAGGTGATTTTGATAGCTGATTGAGAGAAACTTACTATACAACTCCTTTAAGAACCTCATCTCATTTGCTTTTCCTAGCATTGCTATTGGCTAGGTACTAACATCTGTCTCTTATAACAGCTTCACAGAGGTCAAGTGACTTGCTCAAGTTCACAGAGCAAGTAAGAGGGAATCTAAATCTAACCCCTGTCTAACTCCAGAATTTGTGCTTTGAATTTCTTGGCACTTGGAACTTTAAAAGCTGGAGGACAGGAGAGGAGGGGGTTTGCCTCTGCTGGGATTTTGTCTTTGCTGGGATGGGGCAAGGGTGGAGTTCCTTCTATTTGAGGACATCACCTGTGGGGAAAGTCTCCTGTGGCTTCTCATTTCTGAGCAGCGCTCGCAGCGCAAACTTAGCCCAGTTGTCCTTATGTAGGTTGAGTTTCCCCCAGCTCCCTTTCCTGCTGTCACAATCACTGCATCACGGTGTAGATTCTGCTGTGTCTAAGAATACAGTGGCTGAGGGCTGGCCATCCCTGTGCTTTTCTCCAAGGCAGCCCCAGAATGATGCTGCTGACTCCTGATGCACCTGGAATGCTAGGTTTCTGGGTTCTGCTCACATCACTGCCACCTGTGAGCCTTAGAGTGAGTCACTGGCAGTTCTGGAGCTTCCTTCTCCCTGGAGTAATCTAAGATACTCAAACTCTCTGCTTCTGGGAGCAAGTGTGAGTATTAATTACCAGCCCACAGCAGAACCAGTGAGGAGTTGGCTGTAGGAGTGCTCCATGAGAATGTGATGGGATAACACATCCCCTGGAAAGATCAGAGGGACTTGGGAATAAAGTGGCTGGCCAGAGCCCCGCACCTTCAGCTGGGTGGGAGATGACTACAAATCAGCCCCTTGGGATCCCTGGAGACTTAGTTGGCCCTGCTTGGAGGCTGTGGGAGCTGGATCCCTTCCCTCTGCATCCCTTCCATTTTTCTCTGTCTCAGACAGAGCAGCCTTGTTCTCTTCTCCTTAGTCACAGACCATTGTCTGGCACAGAGTTCTAGGAGTGAGAAGTGTCCCGGGACTTGGATGCCCTGCAAAGGCCCAATCTGGCATGACTCCTAAATTAATAATGTATTTAGCTGTGGGAAGAGATCCTTGCGAGCCAAGGGGCTGAAGGAGGTGTCCCTTTGAATGTGACACTGCACAACCTGGCACCAAAAGGGTTACCCGGAGCAGCAGCCATCTTGCTGCAGAGGATGCTTTGTTTCCCAGCTGAGGAGCTGAATAAATTCATTCTAGGGCTGGTGGAATTCTCATTGAAAAGCGTCCTCTGCCACTTTAGGGGGCTTTCTCTGCATCTTTTCCCCCAGTTCCACAGAAGATGCCTTCAGTCCTTGAATTTTGGCTCAGGAGTCCTGACTCTGGGGTCAGGGAGGAAGGAGCCATTTGTGTAGGAAAGGAGCCTAAGCTTGCTCACTGTAGTCAGATGAAATGTGATTTATCTCTTTGTTTCTGGTACCTCAGACCTCGGAGACCTGAGATATATTTTGTCTTTGGAGATGAGTCCACCCCTGCCCTTTCTTAGCCCGTTTTCTTCTCTGTGCCCCCTCCCCTCCTTCTCTCCCGGCCCATCCCCAGGGGCTCGGGTGACATTCTGACTTCTCACAGGTACTCAGCCCCTTTCCCTCTGTTTTCTCCACAGCAAGCTCCGCCCAACACGGACTGGCGTTTCTCTCAAGCCCAGAGACCCGGCACCAGCGGGTAGGTGACTGATTCTGTAGCCCACCCTCTTCTCTGCGGCATTTTCTCAGGGATGACGTGGGAGGAGATGGGGGGAGGGCTCAGCATTTGCCACAAATGGCTTATCTCTCAGTTTGAGATTCCAGGGAGTTCTTGGTGTGTGGGGGGCTGACACACAGACCCCAGAAGGAAGAGGCGCCTGCACTGACTGTTCTGGAACGCAACTCACAGACTTGCCCCTTCCCTCCTCCCTACCACCTGGACCTTTTCCTATTCCCTGAGGGCTCTATGGAAACAAAGGATGGTCTTAAGCTGGTCTCTGGGTGAAAGCAAGGCTTTCTATACCCATGTACTGCCTAACCCCCTCCTCTGAGTTGAGCTGGGCTCTATTCTGAACCCCGGTTCAGGCAGAAAACCATTTGACCTAAGGAGGCCATCCGCAGTCAGCGCCTCCTCCCAAGCCTCCAGAGCCGAGGCCCACCAGAGCCTGGGTAGAGTGGAGGCAGCACAGCTGGAGACGGGACTGAGGAAGGACTGAGCATTGCTCGGAGCAGGCTTCCCTCATCCGGCCCTCCTCCCACTGTCCTCTGCCCCTACTTGTCCTGCCCGCTCTGTCTGCAAGGTCTCCATGTCTCTGCCCCTTTTTCTTGAGTTTCTGTCTTTGCCACTTTCTCTTACCTCTGGGTCCTTCGTTCAGTCTCTACCTCGCTTTGCAGTCTCTGCCTCTCCCGCTCTTCTCTATCTCGGTCTCAGCCTCCGTCCTGATTGCTGTGCCCTCCATCCCTGTCATTTGTCTACTCGCATTGATCTGTGCTGCCCACTGTGCCCGCCATGGCATAAGTGCTCAGTACATGTGGAGTGAGTGGCTACACGAGACTCAGACTCAGTCTCTTTCTCCTTCTCTATCTCTGCCTCCCTGTCCTTGTCCGGGACCTCTTTACTGTTTCTCCTTTCGCCATTTCCTAGTAGTGCTCTTGTGTTCTATCCTCAGCCTCTGTGTTTCTCTGTCTCACTATTTCTGCTTTGCTCTCTGTTCTCAGCCTTGCTGCCTCTCTTTCTTTGTCTCTGTCTCTGTGCCTGTTGCCTTTTTCTGCCTCTTTCTCTGTTACTCTTTATCTTTTTCTTTCTTTTATCATGTCTTTTTCTCTGAGCCTCTGTCTCTCGTTTTTTTTTGTACTTGTGGGCAAGCTAGCACACACCCACCCCCACACACTCTCTCCCTCCCTTGCCCCTCACACACAGAGCCTTTGATCGCAGCTCTCTACCACACACCCTCCCATCCAGGCAGCCCCAGCTGCTCATTTCAATCTGGTATGAATTCCTGCTGAGACAGGAACCCCCTGCGGGCTGAAGGGGAGGGAAACTTCAGCAGAAAGACCTTCAGTTGGTCTGAACAGAGTGGGATAGGCTCTGGGCCAGGCCTCCCAGTTAGAAGTCTGGAGGAGTCCCGGAGCCCAGTGAGAGAAGCAGGAGCTTAGGCCACCTTACCCTACCTCCTCGATGGCTGTGTACTGCTGTCCACATTTGCCAAGTTGCTATAGATGTGGAGTTTCCAAGAATCTTCTCTCCCCATCCCGCAACCAACCAAAGCCTTGCTGCCATGAGGATCCAGGATCCCTTGGTGTATGGCAGAGATTCCAGCTCCTGGGCATGCACAGTCCTGTCACTGGTTTTAGGAATGCAAGGTGCTTCCTAGAAGGCCCCTGAAAAGCAGCAGATCAAAAGGCTTGGGCTGCCCTTGCCCCTCCTTTGACCCCAGCTGTTGCCCTTCTCCCTGCTGGCCTTGCCAACCTTCTCATAAGTTATTCCATTAAGTCATTAATGTATTCATTTATTCAACAGATATTTATCGAGCATCTACTATGAGCAGGGCCCTGTGCTACACATTGGGCCATAAGAGTGAACAAGTAGGCCAGACACGGTGGTTCATGCCTGTAATCCCAGCAGTTTGGGAGGCCAGGGCAGGTGGATCACAAGGTCAGGAGTTCAAGACCAGCCTGGCCAACATGGTGAAACGCTGTTTCTACTAAAAATAAAAAAATTAGCTGGGCGTGGTGGTGTCTGCCTATAATCCCGGCTACTGAGGAGACTGAGGCAGGAGAATCACTTGAGCCCGGGAGGCGGAGGTTGCAGTGAGCCAAGATTGTGCCACTGCACTCTAGCCTGGGCAACAGAGTGAGACTCCATCTCAAAAACAACAACAACGACAACAACAACAAAAAAACAAGAGTGAGCAAGTAGATGTGATCCCAGAACTCATAGGCTCCTAGGCCAGCAGAGGAGACAGAAAATTTGCAACAAGTAACACACACACACAAAAATACTGGGTGCTGTGGCTTACACCTATAATATCAGCACTTTGGGAGGCTGAGGTGGGCAGATATTTGAGGTTAGGGGTTCGAGACCAGCCTGGTGGCCAACATGGTGGAACGTCATCTCTACTAAAAATTAGCCAGGTGTGGTGACAGGCACCTGTAATCCCAGCGACTTAGAAGGCTGAGGCAAGAGAACTGCTTGAACTGGGGAGGCAGAGGTTGCAGTGAGCTGAGATCATGAAAAAAAAAAAAAAAAAGAATCTAGCTATAAATCGTAGTAAGTTCTGAGAGGCAGAGAACAATGTGAGTGTAATGGGGAGGAAGATCAGGGAAGGCTTCTAGGAGGCGGTGACATTGCGAAGTTCTAGGCCATTTATGTTCCCCCTACCTGCCACCCCAGGCCATACACTGTGTTTGAAGCAGAATTCACTGTTGAACCTGGAAGCCCCACCAACTGCCTCTCATGTGTCCTCTGGGGTGAGCACCTTACCCCTGTCTCAACTCCCTTTTCACCAAATGAGAGGCTTAGTGGCCTGGAATACATGTGGGAGCTCTTGGAGATGTGGAGGAGAAGGTGCGGAACCTCTCTCTCTCTCTTTTTCTCTCTCTCTCTCTCTCTCTCTCTCTCCTCTCTCTGCTTCCTTAGTTACTTTGTGGGGGATGCAACAAACTTTTTTTTTTGAGATAGAGTCTTGCTCTGTCACTCAAGCTGGAGTGCAGTGGTATAACCTTGGCTCACTGCAACCCCTGCCTGCCAGGTTCAAGTAATTTTCTGGCCTCAGCCTTCGAGTAGCTGGGACTACAGGTATGCACCACCACACCCAGTTCATTTTTGTATTTTTAGTAGAGACAGGTTTTACCATGTTGGCCAGGCTGGTTTCAAACTCCCCCACCTCAAGTGATCCACCCGCCTCAGTCTCCCAAAGTGCCAGGATTACAGGTGTGAGCTACTGCACCTGGCCGCAACAAACATTTTTGATTCAGTGGCTCCAAAGTGGCCAAGATGAAATAAGTTAGGATCTAGTCCAGTAACTTCAGCTTCTCGCCTTCCTTCATTCAACAAATGGTCAGTGAGCACTTTCTATTGGCCAGGCAGTGTTCTCGATGTGGGAGGCCCCTGCCCTCAAGGAGTTTATAGTGCGTTGAAGGAGACGATTATTGACCAAATAATAACAAAAATAAGTGTGAGACTGAAGCTGTCATAAGCACTAGGAAGAATTGTACCTGGTGGTGAGGGCATATAATAGGGATTTGACCTAGGGGGCAGGAGGACATGCTGGAGGAAATGAAGTTGTACTGAGATCTGAGAGATGAATATAAATTAACCAGCTGAAAACAAGAAGGAAGAGCGTTCTAGATGGTCAGGCACACCAGCTTCAAAGCAGGGCTAGTGTTGACTTCTTCAGTAAACTTGGTTCAACTTCAAGCCAGTACTGGGTCACACTGCCTCCGCAGAAGGAACAGCATTCCAGATGGGGGGAAAAGTCTATGCAAAAGCCCTGTGGTGAGGCCCCCTGGGATGAAGAAAATGACAGGGAATTTTCTCTTTGCTGCCATTGAAGTGAGGAGATGAAGAAGAGAGGTTTGTTTTATTCAGTCTAACCCTGGTTCCAGCCTTCCACTGCTGCCCTGACTCTCTCCGTCCCCACCACATTGCCCATTGCCCTCCAGCCTGGTCTGGTCAGGCACACCAGCTTCAAAGCAGGGCTAGTGCTGAGTTCTTCAGTAACCTTGGTTCCAGTTCAAGTCAGTACTGGGTCATACCACCTAGACAGAAGGAAGAAGACCTGGCCTTTGGGAGACTGAGGTGGGCAGATTACCTGAGGTCAGGAGTTAGAGACCAGCCTGGCCAACATGATGAAACCCCATCTCTACTAAAAATACAAAAATTAGCCTATCATGGTGCTGCACACTTGTAGTCTCAGCTACTCGGAAGGTTGAGGCAGGAGAATTGCTTGAACCCGGGAGGCGGAGGTTGCAGTGAGCTGAGATCGCACCCCTGCCTTCTTCCAACCTGGGTGACGGAGCGAGACTTCATCTCAAAAAAAAAGAAAGAAAGAGAGAAAGAGAGAGAAAGAGAGAGAAAGAAAAAACAGAGAGAGAGAAAGAGAAAGAAGAAAGAAAGAAAGAAAGAAAAAGAAAGAAAGAAAGAAAGAAAGAAAGAAAGAAAGAAAGAAAGAAAAGAAAGAAAGAAAGAGAAAGAAAGAAAGAAATGAAAAGGGGGAAAAATGAAGAAGACTTATATTCTTAAGTCCCTGCCTGCCACATGCTTCTCCTCCCCACCACTATCCCTTCTCAGGTCATCCTTTGGCCATCTGATCCCAATAGCTGTTGTCTCAAGTTCTGAGCCCAAAAAACCATTTCCCCCTTCTCAGGCGTTACCCAGGCCCCGTCCTGCAGCTGTCCCCATCCTCTGCAGAAAGAGTCTCCATTCAGCTTCCCCCGGTCCCCAGCTTCTTGTTCTTTGGTGGCTCCACAATACCATCCCTCCTCCTCTGAGAGACAATATCCCTGCTCTCTCTCAGTTTGGACAGTCATTCAACAAACAAATAGCAACTTAATTTTTTTCTGCTTATAAAATAGTACATGCTTATTGTAGAAACATGAGAAATAGAAAAAAAATTAAAAGGAAAACCACCCATCATTCTACAATCTAGGGAGAACCACCACCAGCTACTAATTTAATATGAAACATTTCAAATATGTACAAAAGTAGAGAGAATGATGTCATGAACCTGTATGACACCACTGTCCAGCTTCAACTAATGCCTTACCTTGTTTCACCTATATCCCTACCCTTATGCTCTCCTTGGATTTTTCTGAAGCAAATCTCAGAT
>NW_022436941.1:67892-106839 GCF_009761245.1 Sapajus apella
CCAGGGTTCAAGTGATTCTCCTGCCTCAGCCTCCTGAGTAGCTGGGACTACAGGTGGACACCGCCACGACTAGCTAATTTTTAGTAGAGATGGGGTTTCATGCTGCTGGCCAGGATGGGCTTGATCTGTTGGCCTCATGATCAGCCTGCCTCGGCCTCCCAAAGTGCTGGGATTACAGGCATGAGCCACCACGCCTGGCCTCATTCACATTTTAACACAATTAAATTCAGGCTATTGTCAGTGTGACTTCCTAGATTTTTTTAAGCATGATGTAGGGAGTATTTTATTATAGCCCAGTCTATGGGATACTCTCTTATACACACACATACACACATGCTAAACTCAGTAGGGCAAGAACCATATTTATCATCTCTTAAATCCTGGGACCTGTCACAGGCACTGGCACATAGTAGGTGCTTGGAAAATGGCTGACTAAATGCAGTGCATTTCTTCCACTTTTACTTTTCACTATTCCCCAAATCCTGCAAGAGTCCCTTATACCTGCTGCTGGGGCTCCAAGGCCCCCCTGCTGAAGCCCAGTAAGTTGTTGTGTATAAGATCATAGGCAGTGGAGAGCGGTGGCTCATGCCAGCACTTTGGGAGGCCGAGGTGGGTGGATCACTTGAGGTCAGGAGTTTGAGACCAGCGTGGCCAACGTGGTGAAACCCCGTCTCTACTAAAAATGCAAACATTAGCTGGGCGTGGTGGCACACACCTGTAATCCCAGCTACTCGGGAGGCTGAGGCAGGAGAATTGCTTGAACCTGGGAGGCGGAAGTTGCAGTGAGCCGAGACTGTGCCATTGCACTCCAGCCTGGGCAACAGAGTGAGACTCCAGCTCAAAAAGAAAAAAAAAAATCGTGGGCTCTGGAGTCATATTAGGCTGGCTTTCAGGTTGCAAGTCTGCTAGGTCCAGCTGTGTGACTCTGGTATAGTCTCTCAACCTCTCTAAGCCCTGTTTTCAGCTGTTGGAAAATCTAGATAATCATAATAACTTATCTTCAGGGTGGTTCTGAGGATTAAAAAAAACAAGTATGTTACCCAGTCAGCTTAGACTAGGAAGCTCTCAGTAAATGGTTAAAAAAGAGGTCTCTGTCTCTCCCCTCTGCTCATCTCACCCAGCTTCACATAGCTGGCAGCCCACCCACCTGTTTGGTCCTCAACCTTCAGCCATTTCCCAGGACTCCTCCTTACAATCCTGACTGTCATGGTTCCAAGCCCACTTTTCCACTCAGCTTTATTCCCTCAACACCACTGCCCACCATGACAGGGCATCCCCCTAACCTGCGGCATCTGGTTCCATGGTCTACCCGACAACACCCGCACTCTCCTCCCGGAAACCCTTTCCTGCTTGCCTACTCTCCCCACTCCATTCCCACTAGGCCTCTTCCCCTGGGGCTGGGACCACCTGGCCTTGGCCCTGCATCCTCAGCCAGGCCCAGAGAGAGCTCAGTCAGGCCGGAAGTAAGGACCCTGGATATTCATGGAGACAGAGGCTGCCATTCTCCCACAGAAACTCCCACCCTTCATCCTTTCACGGAAGCATGAGTGATATTTAAATACTTAAATCCAGTCATGACAACCCCCTTTTCAAATACCTCAGTGGCTTCTCAGAGCTCTTGAGATGACACCAAAATCACCACCTCCCTTTGTGGCAGCCACCTGACTTTCTCTTAGTCCTTTGAACTCACCAAGCTCCTTCCAGCCTCAGAGGCCTGGGACTGTTACTCCTTCCTGGAAAGCCCTCTCCCACAACACTGCACTTCTCCTGGGTAACTAAATTTTACCCCTTAACTTTTTACTTTGAAATGTTTCAAACCCATCGAAAAGTTGAAAAATAGAATGATAAACATCCAAATATGTACCCTTTACTCTTTTTACCTAGATTCATCAATTGTTAATATTTCACACATTTTATCTCTTTCTCCCTCTGTGCGCGCGCGCGCACACACACACACACACACACACACACACACACACACACACACAGAGTCCTTTTCCTGAACCATTTAAGAGTGAGTTGCAAACACTGTAACATTTAAAACACTTTAGTATATGTTTCCTATGAACAATAACATATATGTATGTATGGGAGGAGGTCTCACTGTCACCCAGGCTGGAGTGTGGTGGTGTGATCTCAGCTCACTGCGGCTTTGACCTCCTGGGCTTAAGTAATCTCACCTCAGTCTCCTGAGTAGCTAGGACTACGGGGTGCAACACCACGCCTGGGTAATTTTTAATTTTTTTGTAGAGACGGGGTCTCACTATTTTGCCCAGGCTGGTCTTGAACTCCTGGATTCAAGCAATCATTCCACCTTAGCCTCCCAGTGTTGGGATTACAGGCATGAGCTACAGCACCTGGCCAACATTCTCCTATATAGTCACAAAGTAATGATCACATTTGAGGAATTTAACATTGAAACAATAATATAAAATCCACCAGCAGATTTTCATAAATGCCCTCAGTGTATTCTTTCATCCTGTTTTATTTTTTTGTTTGTTTGTTTTTGTTTTTGTTTTTTTGAAACAGAGTCTTGCTCTGTCGCCCAGGCTGGAGTGCAGTGGTGTAATCTCGGCTCACTGCAACCTCCACTTCCTGGGTTCAAGCGATTCTCTTGCTTCAGCCTCCTAAGTAACTGGGATTACAGGCACATGCCAACACGCCTGGCTAATTTTTTTGTATTTTTAGTAGAGATGGGGTTTCACCATGTTGGCCTAGAACTCCTGACCTTGTGACCTGCCCACTTGGCCTCCAAAAGTGCTGGGATTACAGGCTTGAGCCACTGTGCCTGGCCTTTTTTTTTTTTTTTTTTTTAAATACAGGATTTCATCAAGGAGCATAAATTGCATTTGGTTGTCACCCCTCTTTCCTCGCCTTTAATCTGGAGCAGGCTTTTAGTCTTTATAATTTTTTAATGAGATGGATATTTCTAAAGAGTCCAGGCCAGTTGTCCTTTAAAATGTCCCATAATCTGGATGTGCTGGCTATTCTCCGATGGTTAGATTCAGGTTACACGCCTTGGTAGGAATCCTTCCCGCGGCATTACACTGGGACTCATCTAACGTCGCCTGTCACACTACGAGAGGTGCTGAGTTTGTCCACGCGGTAAAAACAGTGTCCCAGATCTCTCCATTATAAAAATCTATTTTTATAAAGATATTTTAAAATATTTGTGATGAAGTAATCTGTGGATGGTACTTTGAGATAGGCAGCAGCCCTTCATGCAATTTTACGATTCACTGATGATCCCTGCCTGTATCTGTTTCTACAACAGCAATATCAAAGCAGTGATTTTCTATCGTTTCTTCTACATATATTTGCTGGTATTCTTCTGAAAACTACCTGGATAATTTCTTCATATTTAAATGCACTGTCTTTTCCCTGAGGGAAGCCTAGACTGGCCAACCTGCTTACCCTGCCTCTCTCTCTCTCTCTTTTTTTTTTTTTTGAGACGGAGTCTCACTCTGCCGCCAGGCTGGAGTGCAGTGGTGCGATCTTGGCTCACTGCAACCTCCGCCTCCCAGGTTCAAGGGATTCCCCTGCCTCAGCCTCCCGAGTAGCTGGGACTACAGGTGCATGACTCCATGCCCAGCTAATTTTTTTTTTATTTTAGTAGAGACCACGTTGGCCAGGATGGTCTTGATCTCCTGACCTGGTGATCCGCCGCCTCAGCCTCCCAAAGTGCTGGGATTACAGGCGTGAGCCACCATGCCTGGCCCCCACCTCTCTTTATACCCTCTGGTAGCCCCTGACACAGCCCATGGCAAGTATCACAATTGCAATTACCGTATTGTGTAATTATTTAATATCAGCCTCTCAGTGCCACCATGAGCACCATAAAGATGGACTATTTCTGTCATATTCACAGGCATTACCCCAGTACCTGGCTCTGTGTCTGGTACATAGTAATTGCTCAAGAAATAATTGCTGAATCAATGGAAACAGAATTACAACTCTTCCTACTTTGGGGAAGGAGAATTGAGATTCCTGCTTTCCCCTTCAACCCTAGCTTTATGTTCGTTGTGATGGTATAGAGGTCACGCACGGCAGCCTTGTGTCTGTTCTTAGGCTGAATTCACCTACTTAGGGATGGGGAATCCCAGACTGGGCAAAACCGAAAGCAGGGACAGACCTTTGAAAAATTGTAAAGCAGTTCTTGGTAGTGCTCACCCACCATGACAAAATACACACACACACACACACACACACACACACACACACACACACACACATTTTCATGCCTTCAAGGCCTATCCTATGTACGGCCCTTCCCCTGGTGCCAAACCCTTCTTCTTACCTTACAGTCACATAACTGTCTCTGCTAGCCTCTTCCCATTCACGCAGGCAAAAAATATTTATTGAAAAAATTCTCTGAGCTAGATGGTGCCAAACAGTTACCTAAAGGGCAGACTGTGAGTATGTACCAGGGCTGTTTCCCACCAACACTCTCCTGCAAATTGAAATAACGTAATCCTTGGAAATTCAAAAAACATGGAAATTATCACTATGGGAAATACCCAAGTAGGGTTGAACCTTCTGAGAAGTAGAGGTTTCTTCTTATAGTTTAGTATTTTTTTAAATTATGAATCAGGCCGGGCGTGGTGGCTCATGCCTGTAATCCTAGCACTTTGGGAGGCCAAGGCGGGTGGATCACGAGGTCAGCAGATCGAAACCAGCCTGGCTAATATGGTGAAACCCTGTCTCTACTAAAAATACAAAAATTAGCCAGGCATAGTGGTGTGTACTTGCAGTCCCAACTACTCAGGAGACTGAGGCAGAAGAATCACTTGAACCCAGGAGGTTATAGTGAGCCGAGATCATGCCACTACACTTCAGCTTGGGCGACAGAGTGAGACTCTCTCAAAAAAAAATTATGAATCATTTCATGTTTTTTTAACACTCAGAGTTTCTAAAAGTTTCAATTAGGTCCAAGCGCTAGGCTTGGTGTTAGGTGCTTCGGTAGGAAGCAGGTGGAGTCCCCACCTCACAGAGGTCAGTGTGGTGGAGGAGCAGACAGCAGTTGCAGTGTGACTAGTGCCACGTAGGGCAGCCACTGGGGTGGGAGGACAGGGGAGGCACCTGCCCAGTCTGGGTAGATTTAGAGATCCCCTCTGTTAAATTTTATTTGTGTCATCATGGCAAAGGTTGGGAGGCTGGCATTTTAGGGAACACCATCTGCCCAGGATCTGCAGCAAGAGGGAACTTGTGGGATAGGAAAGTGCACCTTGGAGAAGGTTTGCTGATAGAGTGTTTGAGAGTGGGGCTGGGAAGTTCTTATAAAATAGGAGGGGCAGGTTCTTATATACCTGTGGATTTTACTCTGTGGGCTTAGGAAACCACTGAATTTTAGAAATTTCTTCTCCCTGCCAGGCATGGTGGCTAATGTCTGTAATCCCAGCACTTTGGGAGGCCGAGGTGGGTGGATCACAAGGTCAGGAGATCAAGACCATCCTGGCCAACATGGTGAAACCTCGTCTCTACTAAAAATACAAAAATTAGCTGGGTGTGGCAGTACGTGCCTATAGTCCCAGCTACTCGAGAGGATGAGGCAGGAGAATCGCTTGAACCTGGGAGGCAGAGGTTGCAGTGAGCCGAGATTGTGCCATTGCACTCCATCCTGGGCAAGAAGAGCGAGACTCTGTCTCAAAAAAAGAAAAGAATTTTTTTCTCCCTGCTCCAGGGTCTCTTGGGGCCTCCTAAATCTCCCCCTAGGTAGTTCCTAGGTCCCTACTTTTTCTCTAACTCTGGAACATTTTCTTCCATTTCCCACCTTCACAGTCCTCTGGAGAGGATCTGATCTCCCTGTGACAGAAAGCCAGGCTGTCTCATGGTGGGTGGGGAAATGCACCATGTTAAGTGCATTGGACCGGCCTGGCCAACATGGTGAAACCGCATCTCTACTAAAAATACAAAAATTAGCTGGGCATGGTGGAAACTGTCTGTCATCCCAGCTACTCAGGAGGCTGAGGCATGAGAATCGCTTGAACCCAGGAGGCAGAAGTTGCAGTGAGCCAAGTCTGTGCCACTGAACTCTAGCTTGGATGACAGAGCGAGACCTCAAAAAAAGAAAAAAATGCATCAGAGACAGTAAAGAGCTGGTTTGGGGGACTGACTTGTGGGATTCTGGCTTCTGAAGGATTGTAGAAGTGCCTCCTGCCTTGCTGAGAGAAGCATGGGGTAGGGATAGGGTACTAGGTTTGGGAGCCCTGGGAGAGGACAGGCGGGCATGAGCTGTACCAGCCTGGGAGTCTGTGCTCACCATCCTACTCTCTCCCCAGCTCCCAAAATGGCGACGACACCGGCACCTGGCCCAACAACCAGTTTGACACAGAGATGCTGCAAGCCATGATCCTGGCGTCTGCCAGTGGTAAGTGGTGCCAGCGTGCATGGGAGAGTGGGAGACCTGGGGTTCTGGGGTACATCCCATAGCCACCATGCCAGCAGACTGGATATCAAACCTGTGTAGTTTCTCCAGATCTGTCGGCAGCTCTGAGAGGACTCACGATTCCAAACGTAAAGCCCGGAATTGTGGCTAAGGAACAGCAGAGGGACTGGGAGTCCTGGGATACCCAGAAGGGAGCGAACAAGGAAAGACTCATGGAGGGAACAGTGGTTACTAGTCTGGCTCTGGAATGGGACAGCGTAACTTGGGTCCTAGCTCTGCCACTTACTACTGCTATCCTTGGGACTTGGATCAGTTTGCTCAATCTCTCTAAACTTCAGTTTCCTCAGCTTAGAAAATGCAGACAGGGACCCCAAAAGGTTGTTGTAGAGTTTAAATGAGATGTTACCACAAAGGCCATACCATAGAGTTCTGGGCGTGGTGCTTACAAACCCTCAAGCAATGAAAGTAGGTGTGTAAACTTCCTCTTTATGCGAGGCTCATCTTTTGCTGCCCCTAACTCCAGGGTAGGATTCTGGTTTTCCCCTAAGGTTGACTAAGAGTTTCCTTTGTAACAGAGATTCAGCCAATGGTGGTTGTCCCTGAAAAGTCACTAGGGCCCAGAGCAGGGAAAGAAGAATATCATTCCTCCTCCAGAGCACAGGCTTTAGAGGCAGGCCAATCTGGATTCAAATCCTGGCGCCACCACTTAGCAATGAGTCGTTAGGGAAGTTATTAAACCCCTCAGTTTCACTTACTATTAATGGGCACAGTATTAACAGATCTCATTGTGCTGTTACCAGGGCCAAATGCAAGGCCCTCAGCACAGGACTGGCAGAAAGTAAGGGCACAATATATTATTATCTCTGCTGACCCAAGCCCATTTTTTACTGGGTAAAAAGCAGAATTAGAATAATGCCTATTAATAAAGGCTAGCTTCTGGAGCAGGAAATCCTGGGCTTATAGGGAGGCTGGCAGAGGATTAAGGCATTGCCCTGTATCGTGAACTGAGAGCCCTGCCCTCCAGCACGACCGGAAGACTGGTGGGTAGAGAACCAGGTGAAATCACAAGAAGCACTGTCATCACACCTGGGCACATGCTAAACAAACTTCATGGGCCTCCTCTCAATAGCTCTTCAAGGCAGGTCTGATTTCTCACATTTGACAGATGAGAGAACAGAGAAGGCACTTGCCTCAGGGTCCCCAGTTTTGAGCTGCCAAGCTGAGGTTCTAACCTGGCTCACTTCCAAGTTTATGCCCTTTCTGCTATAGGGACTACGACTGCCTTTAGATCCAGCCTGAACTTTCCTATTAGCTGAGCAGGACTAGAGGCTAATCTCTTCCTCAAGCTCTGCTTTATTCTTCCAGATCAGGGTTGCCAGATAAAATACAGGATGCCCAGTTAAATTTGAATTTCAGATAAACAGCAAGTACTGTTTTAGCGTAAGTCAGTCTCAAATGTTGCATGAAACATAATGTTCTAAAAAAAATGCTCATTGTTTACCTGAAATTCAAATTTAACTGGGAGCCCTGTACTTTTGTTTACTAAGTCTGGCAACCCTACCCCAGATGTCTGTGAGGTTAAGTGGGGCCAGGGCTGTGGCTGATGGAGGGATGCAGAGAGGTGGCAGGGACTGCCAGCCTCTGAGGCAGAGCTGTCCCAGGTCTGGTGGGGCTATGACTCCAGAGAGGCCAGAGACTGAGTAGGAAATGGCAGGCAGCTGGGTCTCAGGAGATGCCAAGTTGGGCTCTTGAGGGAAATAAACAGGTATATTTAGCTGTTGTGGCCTTGCGCCCTGAGGCCAGGAAGCAGCTTTCTAGCCTAAATCCAGATGTTAAAAACAGAAGTGAAATCAGTATTTATGGCCCCAAACCCTCCCAGCGGGTCATGCAGCTCATTCCCCTGTCAAGGCCTCACTCCTTTGGCCCACACAGGGCCTGACCCTCGTGTAAGCCTGGGCTCTGGGGAACGGACCCTGGGGGAGGTGGAGGTGGAGGGTCAGGCACTGCTCTCACTTTCACACTGCTTCCTAGCCCTGAAACTAGAGAGGTTCCTGAAGTCCAACCCAGCCAAGCCTGTGGGGCTGCTGACGGGGGGGTTAAGTAAGAGTGAGAGTAAGAACCAACACTTGGGAAGAGGCTTTTAAAATAAACATCTGGGGGTGAGAGGTGCTGTTAAGGAGGCTGCGGTTTGCAGCTCAGCCAGCTGTGTTCCAGCTAATCAGGCCTCCTTGGGCTACTCTGGAGTTGCTTCCTCAGCCCTGGGCTGGGGTGGGTTAAGAGGACACAGGAAGGTCAGGGAGCTGGGAGCTGAGTTTCCCTGAGTAGAGGCTGGCACAGGAGAAGAGGTATCACCCCCAGCTCATCCAGGCCAGAAGATGTACAGCTTCCTGAGGCTCTCCTAAGTCTGCCTCTCCTTGGACCAAGAGAAAATCCCAGCCCTTGACCAAGGTGGGCCTTTCAGGGAGTGGGGTGTAGAGGGAGGGGCACTGGAGAACTGGACAACTGCAATCCAACTTCTTCCCTTCAGATTCATAAATGGGGAAGCAGGCTTGCGCAGTGCAGGGCCTTGGCCAAGGTCACACAGGTCCTTAGTGGCAGAGCAGGGCAGATATTCTCTTTCTATTACATTCTTGATTTCCATTATCTTGATTATCTTCTCTCCCTCCTGGGCCAGCCTGACTTCAGGGCACCCACCATGAGTTGGGTGGGGGATGGCTTTGTCATTTTCATCCACTTGGGGTGCTTCTCAGAGATCTTGGGTGCACATAGGACGTGGGTGGGCCGAGCTTCTGGCTACTCAAGTCAGGCCCTTCCTGTCATTCTGTTTCTACCTCCCTTCTCCCTGCGTCTCCGAGTTACTCCTCATTCTTTTCTGTGTGCTTGGAGACTACCCCACCCCCCACCCCTCCTCTTTCTCTGGCGCCTCTGAGGTCTCCCATCTAGACCCTAAATCACTCTGGAATCCTGCCTCTTTGAAGACAGATCTGGACGCCTCCCCTACCCCTTCCATTCCCCGGCTGGGAGGGGCTGGAAGAGGCTGGAAGAGGCTGACGGCCGGAGGGGAGGGGGCGGGGTGGTGGTGGACCTGGCTCCCTTTTGGAGTTAATTAGGGAAAACAGAGAAATGTCAGCGGAATGAAAGGGCTGGGGGTGGGGGCCAGCTGGGGTAGGAGAGGAGGAAGTGGGCAGCTGCTCCCTCCCACCCAACCCCTCTCCCCCGCCCCCAGAAGGCTCTCAGCTCCGGGGATTTGCGACACGAAATGGAGGCTGGAGAAACCCGAGCGCTCCTGCGTGGAAGAGGAAAACCGAAGCGCATCCCGGCTCTCCCCTCCCATGTACCCTCCCCCTCTTATGCTGGCTTGAAAATATTTCCTGTCTCTCTATTTCTCAATCCCTGGTTGATGTCCCAGGATTACTCAGCCTCTCCGGCTTTAGTCACTCTCTGTACCCACTCCCAGGGTCTAGGGTGGGGGCAGAGGGAGGCGGGGAGGGAAGCTCTCTTGCCAGCTAGGTCTGGGCTGGCCTGGGCATCCCTGAGGTTTTAACTATATCCTAGCCACAGAGGATCTCAGGGCCTCCAGCAGCAAGCCCCAAGGAGGCAAACTCCTGTTTCCTCCTCTCCCACCCCCACCCAGTCAGGGCAGGTGAAGGGTAGAGGTGATGACAGCTGGATGATGATGGTGTATTGCACAGGACGAAGCACGTCTCTTAGTCCTCACAGCGGCCTTATCAGGCAGTAAAGTGCTTCTCAGCCTTTACAGTGCATACAAATCAGCTGGCAACTCCAAGAGGCTGTGTTCTAAACAAGTTCCTGGGTGATGCTGAGCCAGGGCCAGAGTGTGGACTTCTCTGGCCCCCAGTTTCTTCTTCTATACAGTGGGACATTGGGCCAGAGGTGCTCTCTGATGTCACCTAGCTGTGACACTCTAAGCCTGTGCCTAAAGTGTCCCTGAGATGTCTAGTCCCCGAGAGCATCATCTCCTCAGCTTCATAGAACAGAACTCTTCTCCATCTTCTGTCTACCGCCTATTCACTCAGAGCAGGGATAAGGTCCAAGCTGCTCCTAGAGGTGGCAACTGACTGTCCCTTCCAGCATGCGTTTAGGTACACTTGGGCCCGAATCCCCCTCTAATAAGTGCTGCCTGGTATGGCCTTGGTCCTTCTAAGCCTTGGTTCCCTCATCTGTAAAATGGGGGTCATACCACATACCTGGCTGGGCTGTGGTGCAGAGGTTAAAAGTGATCCTGCCTGTGAAGCATCTGGCAGAGTGCCTGGCACAGGGTAGGCGGTCAAATGCTGTTTTGAAATACAAAAATTAGCCAGGCACTGTGGTGCGTGCCTGTAATCCCAGCTACTCAGGAGGCTGAGGCAGGAGAATCACTTGAACCCGGGAGGTGGAGGTTGCAGTGAGCCAAGATTGTGCCATTGCACTCCAGCCTGGGCGACAGAGCGGGACTCCTCATATCAAAAAAAAAAAAAAATGCTGTTTTGAAATAGAGGCTTGGAAGAAGGCCCCTCACCCCACCCTGCACAATTACTAACAGAACTACTGAATCTCTACTCCCTGCCAGGCCTTGCTTGACAAAGGCTAGGGACATGTACAAACCATGGCTGCTGCCCTCCAGGAGCCCGTGGTCTAGTGTGGGAAATCAGAGGCTCCCCTGAGAAGGACCAGGGCAAGGAACTGACAGCCTGTGTCACAGCCCTGAGAGAAACACTAGCGAATGTGTTTTGAGCACTTTCATCCACCAGCACAATTCTAGGTACTTTACATACATTTTCTTATTTAGCCTTCCCTAAAACCAGAAGAGGTGGTTACCATTATCATCCCCATTTTGCAGATGAGAAAACTGAGGTGGCCCAGGGAGGTTAGGTAGACTTGCCTAGGATCACAGTGAGTAAGGAAAGGAGCTAGGAATCAAACCTAGACTTTTTCATTCCAGAGCCTCTTAACCACTACCCTCAGCTCTTGTGGAGAGAGTCTACCTTGGTGACCCCTGTATTCCCAGTGCTCAGTATGGTCAGGACCCAGGGTGCCGTGTAGGCATTCATTAACTGCTGGGAGTATAAGAGAGTGACTGTTGAGAACCCTGATTTAGCTCCCACCTGATCTTCCTCTGTCTCTGCAGAAGCTGCTGATGGGAGCTCCACCCTGGGAGGGGGTGCTGGCACCATGGGCTTGAGCGCCCGATACGGACCCCAGTTCACCCTGCAGCATGTGCCCGACTACCGCCAGAACGTCTACATCCCAGGCAGCAATGCCACACTGACCAACGCAGCTGGCAAGCGGGATGGCAAGGCCCCAGCAGGTGGCAATGGCAACAAGAAGAAGTCGGGCAAGAAGGAGAAGAAGTAACATGGAGGCCAGGCCAAGAGCCACAGGGCAGCCTCCCCCCAACCAGCCCAGCTTCTCCTTACCTGTACCCAGGCCTCAGAGTTTCAGGGCTCACCCCCAGAATACTGGTAGGGGCCAAGGCCATGCTCCCCTTGGGAAACAGAAACAAGTGCCCAGTCAACACCCACCCCCTTTTGCCCCCAGGGGGTTGAATATGCAAAGGGAGTTCTGCTGGGAACCCCCATCCAATCAATTGCTGTACCCATGGGGGTAGTGGGGTTAGTGTAGACAGCAAGAACCATTTGCCACATCCCCTTTGGATACAGCTGAACTCCTCCATCTTCCAAATCAATCAGGCCCATCCATCCCCTGCCTCTCTCCTCCCCACCCTACCCCACTCCAACAGTTCCTCTCTCTTGAGTAAGGTGGTTGGGGTGTTGAGGTACCAGGTAACCTACAAGGCTCTTCGTGCTGGAGAGTTGGAAAGGCATTATGACCTCTTGGCCTCTCTTTTGATTGTCAGTCTTCCCCCAAAGCATGGTTTGGTGCCAGCCCCCTCACCTCCTTCCAGAGCCTGAGATCAATGCTCATGTTTTGGAGGACATGGTCACCATCCCCATGGTACTGATGCTTGCTGGATTTAGGGAGGGCATTTTGCTACCAAGCCTCTTCCCGACGCCCTGGGGACCAGCCTTCTGTTTTGTTTTGGTTTTCATTGTTTGACATTCCCACTGCATGCTGTGACTTCCCGCACTCCTCCTCGAACAAGAGACTCTGCTGCATGTTCCAAGACAGTATGGAGTGGTAAGATAAAGCAGGGAAGTATGTGGATGTGGATGGTGGGGGCATGGACAAAGCTTGACACATCAAGGCATAAGGGCCTTGCAGGAGGCTCTGTATGTCCCCAGGGGACTGACAAGATCCTCCAAATTCCAGCCATAAACCAAGAACTAGGCTGGACCCTCCCCACTACATATAGGGCTCAGCCCAGGCAGCCAGCTTTGGGCTGAGCTACCAGGACCAATGGATTAAACTGGCATTTCAGTTTAAGAAAGCTCAAAGCAGGTTTAGGACCAGATCCCCTGGAGAGGTCAGAGGGACCTCTGTGGGTGCTGGGTACTCCAGAGGTGCCACTGGTGGAAGGGTAGTGGAGCCCCAGCAGGAAGGGTGGGCCGGCCAGGCCGTTCTTAGTCCCTGGGTTAGGAGGCAGGGAGCTAGGGCAGGGACCAAATGAACAGAAAGTCTCAGTCCAGGATGGGGTTTCTCTACAGGGCCCCTGCCGTCCTCAAGCCTCTGACCTTCACCTTACCAGGTGCCATTTCTTCTCCGTGAAGGCCACTGCCCAGGCCCCCAGTGCGCCCCCTAGTGGCCATAGCCTGGTTAAAGTTCCCCAGTGCCTCCTTGTGCATAGACCTTCCTCTCCCACCCCCTTCTGCCCCCGGGGCCCCGGCCATCCAGCGGGGCAGCTAGAGAGCCCCAGACCTGCCCTTACAGTAGTGTAGAGCCCCCTCTCCCTCTTTCGGCTGGTGTAGAATAGCCAGTAGTGTAGTGCGGTGTGCTTTTACGTGATGGCGGGTAGGCAGCAGGCGGCGGGCTCCGCGCAGCCGCCTGTCCTTGATCTGCCCGCGGCGGCCCGTGTTGTGTTTTGTGCTGTGTCCACGCGCTGCGGCGACCCCCTCCCCCGTACTCACTCCTCTTATAAGCGCTTCTCTTCGCATAGTCACGTAGCTCCCACCCCACCCTCTTCCTGTGTCTCACGCAAGTTTTATACTCTAATATTTATATGGCTTTTTTTCTTCGACAAAAAAATAATAAAAATGTTTCTTCTGAAAGGCTGAACGTTTCTGTGTAAGCGATGCAAACTCCTGGCATATGTGCATGAAGTGATGAGCTGAGAGGTGGGTGCTGGAAGAAGGGCGGAATCGGGAGGCGACTTTGTGTCATTGCGCGTCTAAATCTGTTTCCGAATTGCGTGTGTGTGTGACTCGTGTGTGTGTGTGTGTGTGTGTGTGTGTGTATGACTGCAATATGGCTGCGTATGCCTGCAATGCCCTTGTGCCTGTGAGACAGTGTGCGATTGACTGTAACTGTGCTTGTGGGTCTGTGAACCGTGTGCCGTTGTGTGATCGGCTTGCGGGTCCGCGGTGGGGGTGGGGATCTGAGGCGTGTCAGAGTGCAACTGAGTATGCAGTCTACGCTTGCGGCTGTCTCCAGGCAGAAGAGGAGACCCCGGCGCGGGCGGGAGCGGGGGCGGGTTGGCGCCGGGCAAACAGCGTTGAGGGGGAGGGGCAAAGGACGTTTCCTTAATTCCAGCCCCTTCCCAACGAAAATTACCTCCTCGAACCGCCCCGAAGGGCTTCGCGGGAGGAGGGTAGACTCTCCTTTGCCCCCGCATCTCCACCCCCGCTGCCTAGGGGTTTTGGGAACGCTGCAGGAGTGGGAGGGAATGCGGGAGGCGATTCTTCGAAAGCCAAGTCTGAAACTCAAGCCTCAGTTTCCCCATCTGGACTTCGCCTTCCCCCTGACTTCTCCGCAGCGATAAGAAATTTGAGGGCTCATCCTTTTCTTGCGGGGGTCAAGGGGACTGAAACAGTGTGCAGGACTGAGATCGCCGGCAGACTCAGCGCCCCTCCTTCCTCTCAGTGCTTTTCCACTCACTCGCCTGCCCTCCCATCTCCCCGCCCCCTCCGCCTGCCTCTTCGAAGCACTGTGGGATTGTGAGGTTGCTGCAGCTGGGAGTGGAGGGGGGACTTAAAGGGGGTGGATTACCCTGAAGGACCCAAGAAAGCAAAGACAGAGCCACTGGGTTTATCTGGCCGGTCAGCGAGGGTATGCGGCTTCCTCTGCGCCGCGGAGCCTCCCAGAGACAGGTCACCCATTCTGCCAGCTCAAGTCTGTTGTCATGGAAACCAAACCTTCCAACTTAAGAATCTGGGGGCGACTTTCTAGCGTGGGAGGAAGGGTAGTGTGCACCGTTGCTGAGATGGAAGCAGGGTTTTGTTTCTCAAAGCCAGGCCGAGGAGGGGCGCGGTGCTGGGCGCCTGGGTTCTATTCCAGGCACAGCCAGCAGACTGGCAGAGCGCGTGAGCAGCTGTGGTTGGTCCCCTAATTGGTATGTGTGCCTATAAAGCTCTGAACCAGAAACGTGTGGCCTCAGGGGGACAGGAGGGAGGCGGTAGGCAGCCCATCCCCACACCTCAGGTCATACTGGGGAAGCAGCTGCCCAGGCTACAGGGCTATTTAAAAGGCTTTTATTTCCAGTTCCAGAGCCTGCCCGACTGGGTTTGTGGTCCTCTCCGGGCTCCTCCCTGTCTATCCTGGGCCTGCTCATTGCTGGTCAGGCTTTATGTGTAGGTCACAAGGCACTCGGACAAGTATGATTCCAAGTGGCAAGTCATCTGGAGCATGACCTCGGGCTTCCAACCTCTGCTGGACAGACTCAGGTTTCCACCCCAGGGTTAGCCCCTCTAGTCTGGAATGTGGTCTGTGGCCACCAACAGAGCAGAGGGGACGGGAAAATGGGAGTCAGATGCTTCCCTTAGCAAGAGACACAGGGACTGCCAGGAAACCTTGTATGATATCTGGGGCATGAAGGGTTACAACTGAGTTCCAAAAAAGGGCTCCAAGCCAAGTAGCAGCAATGTGGAAGAGTCAGGGAGCTGAACCAGGTTCCTACTCCTCTACTGTGGGCAAACAGCCCTGAGGTGAGCTCTGGTGGGGCGGAAGCCCCCATGTATTCATCATCTATAGCCCTGTGCACACGCAAAGTGTCTGGCACCTTTAGCTTTTGCATAGTGATTTGTCAGGTCAACCAGGGATTTGAGGCAGGAAAGACTAGAGGAGCCTGGACTAGAGAGAAAAGAAAACAGCTCATAAACTCACACAGGAAGCTGTAAGGCAGTACTGTTTCAATGCTTTATTAACAGTTGGAAACAAAACCAACAAACTGGAGGTGATGACATCCAGAACCCTAAGAGGCAAGGGAAATAGATTTGCAATTTGTCCCCCACCCCTCTTTTTTTCACTTTTTATGTTTTTTATTAAATGCATCTTAGCAAAAGTAGATTAAAAAAGAAAGGGTCAAAGCCCCAGATGTCAGCGAGCAGGGAGAAGGAGGTGACCTAGGGGAGCAACAGATGCCCTGCATCAGAGTCTTCCCAGGAATAGCCCAAAGGAGCTGCCGCTGCCCCTTTATACGCAAGCGCCCCTGCCAGTTAAGGCCTCACTGTAGCTACCCTCATGTTTCCTAAGCTTCCTCTGGCTCTAACAATTCTAATTCTAGGCCAAGCCCAAGAGTGCCATTCTTTCTTCCTAGCTGGGGATGGAAAGCTGAGAGGGGCACAAGGAGGGCAAAACTGTCACCCTCCGCCAGAGAACTGGAGCTTCCTGTGGCTGGAGCCACCAAACAGTTCAGTGTGCCCACTTATCTTTTAGGAGAGATGGGGTGCAGTGTATAAAGGCATTCCTTGTGCCCACTTCCCCAGAACGTTCAGTTAGCATCTGCACATTTGGTTTGATACATTTATACATTGATAAAAACTCTGGTCTTAGAGCTCCCACTACTCTTAGGCCTGATTCAGCTCAACCAGAGAAGGGGAAGCTCCTTCTGCCCCAGATTCTCTGGGAGAGAGGATCTGCCTTGGCCTCAAGGGTCCAGAAGGTCCAGGGGCACATTCAGGATTGGGCCGTGAGGAGAAATCCCAGGAACTCTGGAACCTGCCATCAAAGCTTCTTACATTATGGAAGGGAAAGGGGGAAGGAAGAGTTTTCTTTAAAAAAATTTTTTTCATACAAAAATAGATCCATTTGCAAAACAATTTCTCAGCCAGGAGGCTCCACCTCCCATTTCCTTGTAGACAGAGGGTGAGGGGTTGGGATGGTCACAACACAACCCATAGTCCAGATGAGATGCACCAAAGCTCCAGGGGAGGCATGAGGAGGGAGCGTGGCTCAGTAGCCTGGGGTTGGTGCGGAGGGTCCAGAGAGGCAAGGGCATAAAGTGTGACAGATGCTTGGGGCAGGTCCCACACTGTCGCTATGCCCTGCCTGCCTGCCTGCCTGCCCGCCCACAGACTCTAGCCTGGGCCACAGAACAACAGGGAAAGTGGTCCTGATCCTTTGTTTTGAAGGCCTTTCCCAGGAAGGTGGGGTAAAGGTGGGATTTGCTCCCTGCTTCCTTAGGAGCATCTCCCAGCGCCACACCACTAATAATAAATAACCACAGCCAGGAGAGGGAAGAGCAGAGACGACAGCAGTGAAAGGCAGGATCTAGCCCAAAGGTTTACAAGCCCCATGCTGTTCTCAGGGCCAGAGAAACCACAAAAGAAAAGCACAAACCCAGCAAGATTGACCTAGGGAGAAAGCCCATTAGAAAGTCAGGGCTGAAAAAAAGCAGGCTGGGCCTTTTCTGAGATGAGGCCCTCTGAGTATTAGACAGGAGACAGGGTTAAGGCAGCAAACACGGACCCTGCTTTGGTAATACAACAGCTAGGGCTAGCTGGGTTGGTCTCAGGCCTCCCCCACACTGCCCTTTCCTTCTGGCCTCCAGGCAAGCTGAAGCTGTATGTGATGTTCAGAGAGCAGCAGGCCAGAGAGAAAGACAGGGTCAGGGTGGTGGAAGTGGCCGCCCCAGAGGAATATCCCCTTGAGCCTTTAGGCACATGCTGCAGGACAGGACAGTCTGGGGCTCCACTGAGGAGCTGCCACGGTCACAGGACTCGTATTAGCTTGCACGGCCAACCAACTCCATGGCTTCCTCAAGGATTGTAGGGACTGCCTCACTCTTCTTGTGCACCTTGGCTGGAACAGAGGTCATGGCATCGTCCTTGATCAGCTCCGAAGCTAGCAGAGATGTGACTGCACACCCGGCCTTCCTGTTGGCTGCAAGAGAAGACACAAGAGACTCTGTCCATGGAAGGCCTCGTTTCTAATTTCTTTCAAACTCTACAGCAATAATCAGCTGTAAGCCATGCAGATGGGCTACGTTGCCCAGTTCACAGAGGCCTTTACTTTGAAGAAAGAGGGGCAAAGATCCAGCATGTGGAATATACTTTTGGGTGGCAAAGAATATAAGAGAGTGTGGTGCAACAGGAGAGCAAGCCTCTCCCCCTTGCTTCTCTGTGTACTAACAGCAAAAAATTTGAACAGAGCTAGACAGACAGAACTGGGTTGAAGTGTTAGCCATGTGACTTAGGGAGAGAGGAAGTACTCCAAGTCTTTTCTCCTCATAGGGATGTTGGAATTAAATAGGCTCAAGCTTAGTACACAATATTATTTTTGCTTTCTTGATAGGTCCCAGGAAACTTCTAGACCAAAACGCTTTTCAGTCAGCCCGGGGAGGGGTTGTCCCTAGCAAAAGGCGGCCTTCAGTAGGTGGCTGGAGGGACTCCTGCAAAGAGGAACAGCAGCCACGTACTGGCATCGCACTCCCACGTGTTCCTCTGACAACAGATGCCCACACACCTTAGCTCTTTCCCACTTCTTCAAAGGTAGCAGCTGTGATACAAACGCCAAGGGCCCTACAAGGTGTGCAGAATATGTAGGGGGTGGGGTGGGGAGGTAGTAATAAAAGCTATGCCAGGGAAGGAGAACTGGAATCAAGTATGGCCAGGAGAGGACCCCTACAAAGAAATCTCAGCCCATGTGGCTAAGGGATGGTCAAGTTCTGGCTGTCATCACAGATTGGAAAAGCAGCAGCAAATCAATCCGTGAGTCTCTGCTCTGACTGCTCGGTCTCATCCCCAAGACTCTCATATTCATTTATGGCATCCAGGCTGTGGCCCCAGTATCTGCAGCAGGAAGGCAGCTCCTTGGGACCATGCCACCTCATGATGTCTCCTCCTCCCATGTCCCAGAACAGCACAGGAGCGACTGTGTATACATAAAGAGCTGTCTGGGATGAAAGAAGCCAGACACGAAAGGCCATATGTTATGGGTCAGCTTCTATGAAATGTCCAGCACAGGCAAATCCAGAGATAGAAAACAGATTGCTGGTTGCCAGAGGCAAGGGGAGGAGAGAATCAGAAGTGACTGCTAATGGCTGTTATGGAGTTTTTCTTTGGGGGATGTTGAAAATGTTCTGGAATTAGATAGTAGCAATGGTTATATGATCTTGTGGATAATGTAAAAACCCCTGAATTGTACATTTTATGGTGAACTTTAGGCATGTAAATGGTATCTCAATTAAAAAAAAAAACAAAAAAAACAAAGATTTCCTGGAGATCTGGGAAAGCTGAAGTGGAGAAAGCTGTACCAGAACCTTAAAGAAGCAGGACCAGATAAAAGAGCTGAGCACTCCCAAATGAAGACCAAGACTGGGGCAGCTGTAGAACTGGAACAAAGTGCCTTCTTTGGACCCGCGGAAAGCCTTAGGTAGGCAGAAGCCAAACGGGATCAGATAGCCCCCTACCCAACCTGCTTTTTTTTTTTTTTTTTTTTAAAGACAGAATCTTGCTCTGTTGCCCAGACTGGAGTGCAATGGTACGATCTCTGCTCACTGTAACCTCCACCTCCCAGGCTCAAGCGATTCTCCTGCCTCAGCCTCCCAAGTATCTGGGATTACAGGCACATGCCACCATGCCCAGCAAATTTTTTTGTGTTTTTAGTAAAGACAGGTTTCACTCTGTTGGCCAGACTGGTCTGGAACTCCTGACCTCAGGTGATCAACCTGCCTCAGCCTTCCAAAGTGCTGGGCTTACAGGTGTAAGCCACTGCGCCTGGCTTTTTTCTTTTCTTCTTTTTTTTTTTTTTGAGATGGAATCTCACTCTGTCGCCCAGGCTGGAGTGCAGCAGCGCAATCACAGCTCACTGTAGCCTCAACCTCCTGGGCTCAAGTAATCCACCCAGCCTCAGCCTCTCGAGTAGCTGGGACTACAAGCATGCACCACCACATCTAGCTGTTTTTGTATTTTTTGCAGAGATGGGGTCTCTCCATGTTGCTCAGGCTGGTTTTGAACTCCTGGGCTCAAGCAATCCTCCCACCTTGGCCTCCTAAAGTTCTGGGATTACATGCATGAGCTACCACACCCCACCAAAGCCCAAGTCTTAACCAGGCCTTCCCTCCCTGTGGAGTCATGACCCAGAGCTACTGTTTTCATCCCAGGAGAGGGTGCCCATAGCTCAAGCAGGGAACACACAGCGTGCACACAGGTTACCAATTTAAAGGTATCCTCCTCCTCCTCCTCCTCTATTTCCCAGGGGCACAAGAGGTTGTCTACCAAGAGGAGAAAGAATAGTGAAGACCCTGACTGACAGCCAGAGGGCTTATCTAATTATAGATCAGAGGTATGTGACCAAGACTGTGGGAATTTTACAAAACCACTTATTGGATTATTAAGATAAACTGTTGCCTCCGTGACTGACAAGAGAGGAAAAGAAGACCACGCAAGTGTCACTATGATGGTCTAAATATATACATTCTTCATACTGTCCTTACCACCAGAATCTTCCTTAGGCCTCTTGCAAACGCTCCCACTCTCTTCTGAAGTACTCCCACTCTAGACCCTACTTCTCATGCCCAGAAGGGTAGTAGTTTCGTATCATTTTATTATTCCTTTGAATTCAGTCTCCAGCAGTTGAGAAGACGCCGCAACTCTGTGTGTGTGTGACTTTAGTGGTGCACATATGTTGAAATAACTCCTGACTCCAGACCTTGGGAAAAGGAACACTGGGCCACTTGTCCTGAGCAACACAGGAGAAGGCGGAGTTCCCCTGTGGCAAGTCTTAAGCTGCTTCTTTCTGTGGTTTCTTCCCCCAAAATAAGAAGATACCAGTTGTACCTAATCAAGTGGTGTTTCTTTTTTTCTTTTTGTTTTTTGAGGCTCAGTCTCGCTCTATCACCAGGCTGGAGAGCAGTGGCGTGAAGTCAGCTCACTGCAACTTCCAACTCCCGGGTTCAAGTGATTCTCCTGCCTCAGCCTCCTGAGTAGCTGGGATTACAGGCACCATGCCCGGCTAAGTTTTGCATTTTTAGTAGGGATGGGGTTTCACCATGTTGGCCAGGCTAGTCTCAAACTCTTGACCTTGTGATCTGCTCGCCTCAGCCTCCTAAAGTGATGGGACTCTGTGTAGCCGTGAGCCACCACACTCGGCTTTACCAAGTGGTGTTTCTAGACTTTTCTGGGCTCAAAAAACCTCTGATGTATTACAAACTTCATAGAACTAGGAGCAGAGAGTAGGTAGGGAGAAGATCAAAATTTCTCTTTTAAGCCTTGAAAGCCTGTACGCCAGGGAGGGTGTGATGCGGACTGGTCAGGAGGTGAGAAAGCGCCTGTCGGAGCAGGTCTCCCAGCTTTCTACTGGGTCACCATTATGCTCAGCAGGTTGAACAATCAAGAAAAACTGACCTCCCTCTTCCCCCTAACTTACTCACTTGTTAAAAACTATTGAAAAGTAGCCACAGAACCAAATAAATATTTTGACTAGATGTGATCAGAGAGGATAATTAACTCCAAAAGAATAGTCCCACAGGCCGTGGGGAAAAAGGGAACAATCTTGAGATACTGGTGAAAGCTCTCTGAGGCCAGATTCCTAGAAGTTAGGGGTGGGTTATGATTAAAAAAACCCAGCAAACCAACCATATAACGTAAGTGTAGCTGAATTTTAAAAAGGTTAGTGACTTGAAAAAAGACCTTTATAAAACATAGGCTAGGAACTATTACTAAAGAGGAAGTGTTCTCGTTAATAAGCTTCCTTAGGGAAGAGGAAACTAGGACAGATGGGGCAATCATTGCCACATTAAATCACTCATTATTGTCTCAAACTCTCCTAATTATGCGTCCTGTCCTATTTTTACATAAGTGGGGGTAGAATAAGTAGTGGTACAGGAAATATTCTTAGTAACCTTCTCTAGATAGGAGGTGATATGGTTTGGATGTATGACCCTTCCAGACCTCATGTTGAAATGTGACCTACAATGTTGGAGGTGGGGCCAAGTGGGAGGCGCTTAGGTCATGGGATGCATCCCTCATGAGTGGCTTGGTGCCCCCACAGTAATGAGCTCATATGAGCACTGGTTGTTTAAAAGAGCCTGGCATCTCTCTTTCTTCCTCTCCCACCTTGCGATACACCTGCTCCCCATGTGGGTGGATCCACGATTGGAAGCTTCTTGAGGTCTCACCATCAGATGCTGGTGCCATGCTTTCTGTACAGTCTGCAGAATCGTCAGCCAAATAAGCCCCTTTTCTTTATAAATTACCCAGTCTGAGGTATTTCTTTATAATAACACAAAATAGGCTAACACGGGTGGTCATCAGAGAACCTCCCTGAAGCAATGTCATCATGTCCAAGATGCTCCTTGCTGGAAGGTATGAAAGAATATTTCTGGCCCATACTGAGGGGTCACTGCCATCTCCTCTCCAGTCATGCAGGCTGAGTGGAAATAGCCCTGGACTGGGAGTCACAAAAGTGGGCTACAGTGCTCTGTCATTAGACAGCCATGTAGACCTGGGCAAGACCTTATCTGGTTTTAATTCCTTTCCCCTATGAGCAGGTTAGATACTAATCACTAGAAGTCTTTAGAGTCTTTTCAACTCTGTGGTTCTATTAGATGGATAGAGCTTAGAGGGAAGCTGGGAAATGGTAGAGGGAAGGAAAGGAAGAAAGAGATGAATTTCTTTCTTCCCTTGGCTTTTATCCCAGTGAGCAAATGGCTTGTATACAAGAGGCCACAATTCAGACATGGAGATAAAGTTGAGTCATTAAAGCCACAAGCTGACTCAATGATGGGCCTGAAATAGTAGCCGTAATACAATCACATGGATTCTTCCCCTTGACACTCAAACCATTGTTCTCCCACACCCTGCAGATCACAGCAGTTTACATGTTGCTTTTAATGAATTGACCCTGATAGTAACTCCCCTCTTCCAACTCCTCAATGAGTCTTTGTATACTGGTCACTCCCCGAGGTCTCCAGAGACCGGAAGATTTCAACATTCCTTTACATTCTAGGTAAAAAGCTAGTGTCTTTGAATAGGGACAGCTGCCTCTCTGGAAATAATGAGGGCTGTGAGGCAGATATGCTTGACAGTGCCTCTGTTTTTTTGGCTCAAAGCAATCAGTCAGGAGGAATAGTCAGACAGCCAGGCCAGGGGTGGAACAGCCAAATCCAGTGGCCACAGAGAGAAACCTAGAGCCACTGGGGCCTTTGTAGTTAGAGAATGGGGCCATCTAAGTCCAGCCTCTCTCTCCTCTTCTCTTAATCGTATTGGCACTGCATAAAAAAGTGTTAGAGCTGGAAGGGACCCTGGAGACCATTCATTCTAGTCCGGCACTCATTTTATACCTGAGGAACTGAGTCCAAGAAACATTAAGTGACTTACTTAGCCTAACACAGACAGCATCAGAACTAGATGTGACTTTGGGTCTTTTGATCCCTACCTAGTCCTATGTTCTTTGTAATCTACTCTGATGGCTATCCTCCTGTTTATGTTAGTATGAGGCCACATCACATCACTTTACATGATGTGAATGCACCAAGGTCTAAAGAGTTACTGAAAAACTATGAATGTCTCCCCTGAGATTCTCCCAGATATATTCAAATGTATTTAGTGAATCCAGAGCCTAGAAAGTTAAGCTTATAGGCTGGAGCCACTTAAAAGATATGTAATTGTCATTTCATCTACTTTCCAGTTTAACATCTCCCAGTATAAGTCTCCTCCTATTCCCTCTTGCATGGGAAAGAGTACTTTGACTAATTCAGGCCCTCTGCTGGAAGGTTAGGTTCCAACAAAATCCTTCCCTCCTCCACCTGTGAGTTCTGATTTTCCACATGGAAAGAAGTAAAGAACGGGGCTTCCCCAGCAGAGGGAAGCCACTGATGTCTGGCTATCTGTATACAGGAAGCATCTGAGATTCTAGTTCCACAGGAAGAGGCTTAAAAGGGAATTTCCCACCAAAAATCTGATAAAAGCACTTAGTTGATGGGGTCAAGAAAAACAATGAGATGCAATGTACTTTTGTAAGGCTAGAAATGCTTAATGTTAAGGCCACATCACCTTATATGGCTGGTAGGAAACAATGCTGTAAAAACTATAAAGACTAAATACAGGAGGAATAATATGACTAGCCGTACTCTCCTTGCAAACACCTATCTATAAGACTAAATGCTCTAGTTCAGAGAGTCCTCAGCTCTTATATCTACTTCTCCTCCCCTTTATAAAGCCTGTACTCAGAGAATGCCAGAAAATGGATAAGAATTTTGACTTGGGAGCTTTCAGTTTGGGGAAGGTTCTGAAGTCCTACAGGAGAACCCTCAGAAGGGAGCATCACTCTGGTTATTCAGAGTATAGGTAGAAATGGGCAGTCAGCCATTACAAATGAAACTCACAGTGATCCAAACAGTTGGGCCAGGATACTGACTTTATATAGGCTGGCATGCTCTAAGGTCCCCATTTCCAGGCTGTGGCACGTACTACAGGCCCTACAGATACCACTGAATTAATAGCTAAGCACTGGCCAAAGCAAGCTGTATATCTCCCTCTCTTTACAATAATCTCAAAGTAAAACTCACTATCAAACGGGCCTATATAGTGCAACAGCCAGGAAACAGGGAACATAGATTTAAGTTCCTCTGAAGTAGAAACCTTTAATGCCACCTTTTTTGTAATTCCCACTCTTCAAATTAGGAAAGAAGCCACCACTCCTAGCCCCAAAAGACCTTCGCTAGACATAATGATGCAGGCCAACTCCACATGAGGGGCAGCCTTGGCTATACCTTCTTTTGAACTAGTCTCTTGGCCACTATAAGCTGCCCACAGGAAAACTCATTCATTAATCTTTCCCCATACTAATGCCTGGATCATCTGTCCTAGCTCCGTAATTCTTTTTAGAATCTCTAGCTCAGTGTAATCCACTTAGATCTTCCAAAGCATGTGAAAGGAGGTTGCAGGTGAGTGATGAGGGGAAGGCAAAGGCAACAGAGGAACTGCACTCCAGAAAAAAGGGGGTTTTCAGACACAGCATAATCCTTCAACGAGATGCTCCTCTATATTTTTCTACCTGGGAACAATGATGCCTAACCTCCCTACAAAATTTTATACTTTCTATTATTAGTTCTCTCTATGTATGTCTTCTGCTTGTGAAGCGCAGAGTAAGGACTCTGACTTATTTTGTCTTTGAATTTCAATCTATACCTAACATACATTTTGTATTTAGATCAACTTTTGCTCATACACGAATGCCCACTCAAATCCCTGTGTCCTGCAGCACAGTTCCCTTGTTCCAAATATTTGCTTCAAGAATAGGGAGAAATACGCCATAATCCAATGTAACTGATTTATTGCCAGTCCCTCGAACCCCAGTTTTCTAACTCACTACTCTAAACATGGAAGGAAGAGGACTAGATAATTCGCTCTGGATGCAGGGACTAATAGTGATGCTCTAATCGTCTTTCTGTGGAGCAGTTTAGAAACTCCTAAACTTCTGGTAGGAGTAAAGAGGCCTCACCCTCTTTGATACCCAGGATGAGCTCCATGTGCTTACTTACCTTGACGGGGTCCTCTCTTCCGTCGGAATGCTGCCCCTGACTGCAGGGCTTCTAGAAGACTGTCCATTACACCTGTCTCATCACCCTCTGTTATAAAGAACAAGATGGAAATGTGAACTCTTAGGCCAGAGCAGCATGGCAAACATCAAGCCCCACACTAAATGCATTGCTATTGCTTGGTTTCCCCTCTCGCATAGCAGCTGGCAGCTAAGAAGAGACAAAGAAAACTCAACCTTAAGTCTCACAAGCCCATGTTTCCTTGTATCTGCTTACAAATGGCTAAAACAAAAGATCTTATTGCCTATTATCCAATGCAAACCTTGGAATATTTTTCTGCAATGCCATCCTCCCCACCCCATCCCTAATTGCAGAAAAGTATCTAGCAACAGAATTACAGAACTGCCCAGCTCCAAGACCAGTTATGAAGACTGGTTAGACTTCAAAGCAGGGCTGAGGAAAGACCACTGATCAAGAGGGCACTTTCCTGAAGCGCTGCCTCCAGTGGCTATGTCTTCCTGAATGTCTAAGTCCTCTGCATCTAAGAGGAGCAGCCTGGCTGGAATACAAAGAGTTAATGTAGAATCCTTCTTCTGGCCTGGCTCAGTTTCCATGGCAACAGCTTAGGATAGTGAAATCTGAAACTGTGAAATCCCAAAAAGCCCATAGGCTGCCAGCTCCAAGGCTGGGGCTCACTGCTCCCAGCGCCACCTGCTGGCTGAGCATCACCAGTGCATCTGACCTACATTCTACCCTCATTTTCTTGACCTGGGTCCTGGAAACTCGGCACGGTCCATTACGCCACCTGTTGGCCGGGTGCAGCCTTCATTGCACATGTCAGCAGGACTCCACCTTCCCCCATTACATCCTAGCCAGTACCCGGGTACAAATGCTGGAGTCCCAGGGGAAGGTGAAGAATACTTGGTGTGGGCTTTAATAGCATTACAAAGTTGTGGCTTACAACTGAGGTAATGGCAAGGAAATTGCTTTCCAGAAAAGTATAAAGAAAAATCCCTGGTCAAGCAGAGCAGCCCTTGTGCCTCTGCTTTGTAAAATACTGATTCCTAACAAACTCAGCAGCTCTGTGAACACCATTTGCAGAAGACTCGTGGCCCCTCAGGTTCGGAGGAGGGTGGCATCAGCTCAGTGCTGTGTGAGCAGCATATGCTGTATTTCCGCTGCCCACAGAGAGAGCAGTGGGGGCGAAGGGGTAGGGAATCAGCAGCAGGAAAGAAGCAGAGACAGGAAATAGAGGGCCAGTAATTGAAACCATATGTTTCAACAAAGACATGCTCTAGTAGTGAAATAGAGACTCTGCTGAAGAAAGAGAAGAGGGTGGCCGGCTCCCCATCCCCCTCCAAAAGTTCAATCCATTTACAATCTAATTGTGTATACAACTGGGCTAAGGTACTAGGGACACAGTACTTTGTGCCATAAGCAGAAAGGGAAGACACGCCATAATTAAAAGATAGGAGGCGTGTCAGGAAAATATTTTAGAGAAAAAAACCCAAAAGCTTTAGTGGAGGGAATGAAAACAGGTCAGAGCGAACTTGGGACAGGCAGAAGGAAAAGAGTATGTATCACAGCAATACTAAAATCACAGGAGAGATGAGAGAGAATGCAAGAGCAGCAAAGGAGAGAGAATGATTTTAACAGGGCAAGTTGGAATGTGTATGTATCTGAATTGGGTTAAAGTCCAGCATCAGGATCTTGGAGGTAGAAGATGGCCAAAAATCATTTGCCAGGAGGTGAGTTCGGACATGAGCTATTCTCTCTGGCCTCTAGACTCTAGGCAGAGAAGTCTTCCAAACGTTCCTATCTCAACCCATCAACCCTTCTTCACTCCTCACCTGCATTCATGTCTATAAGCTGCTCTCTCTTCTGCTGCTTCTCTAGCCGCTCCTTCTCTGCCTTCTCCTTGGCTAGTTTTGCTCGCTTCATCTTTTCTTCTGTCTCCCGCCGCTTCTGGTTCTCCTTGACTGCTTGCTGGGGCAGGGAAGGGGAGGAAGGAACACATGGGCATTGTACACCTACCACCAGCCAACAGGAACCCAGTGGACAGTGAGAAATGCCCACAAAAGATTCAGTCAGCAAGTGTCTCTTGCTCACCAAAAACATATTCCGAAAATTGTGAAGATCCATGAAAAATTCTTCAATAGACAACTTCTTGGGGTCAAAGAGGAAGTACTCGCCCAGCTCCTTATAGAGGGTCTCCATGTTAGAATGCATCATCCGCAGCTTGTTATACTGTTCCTGGGCATCCTTCACAAAGCTGTACGGCCAAGGAGTAAAGGACCAAGACCAAGAAGCAGACCCACTTCCCTAGCCCAAGGAATTACTCAAAGATGAGTACTGGCATGCATGGGGATGTTCAATACAGCACTGTTCATAATAGCAAAAATCAAAGCCCCTAAATAGGGGATAGTAAACCATGAACTATTTTATACACCTATAAAACAGAAGGCTGCAGTTTAAAAGGGGTTTATAAATAATACTACTACGGAAACATGGCCAAGATGTATTATGTGCAAAAAGCAATACAATGCAGTTTTTGTTGAAAATAAATGTATGAGGTGCAAATCAGAATGAAGTCCAGTGGCGGCGGTTACCTTTGGGGAGGGAAGGAGATGGAGGCATGCGTGTGTGTAGTGGAGATGGGGTATATGCAGGGGAATTGGGGGGACTTTCAGTTGATCTGCATGGTTTGCTTCCACTCCACAATAATGGAATGCTCTAAGAACTATACAGCCTGGACAACAAAAGTGAGACCCCATCTCTAAAGAAAAAAATGTAAAAAAATGTTGAGCTGGGCCTGGTGGCACATGCCTGTAGTCCCAGCTGCCACGGAGGCTGGTGGGTGAAGGATCGTTTGAGCCCAGGAGGTCAAGGATGCAGTGAGCCATGACAGCACCACTGTACTCTAGCCTGGATGACACAGTGAAAGCTTGTTTCAAAATACTTACAAATCCAAAAAACTATGTATTTAATGAAAAAGCGTTTTTGGAGAGAGAAAAAGTTGTATATTGCCCTATCTATCCTGTTTTCCCCCCACTACAGGAAGTTTTCTTTCCTTTCCTAGGGAATAACTCCCTCCTTTCAAGTGAGGATATGGTCATTTTTTCAACAAACTTGTCTTTTTCATCTGTGGCAGCTGGGAAATTCTGAACATCACGTTCGACATCAGAAATTTGTTTCTTCATCTGATCTAGGTTCTTTTGCAAGTTTTCAGCAGAAACTAAAAAAAAAAAAAAACACCACAAAAACAGAGAGCCAGAGCTTACTAATAACTCTGGCCTCGATACCCCTTAGTTTCACCCTTTGGAGCACAGCTGCAGTCTATACACACATTTAGGAACTGAATTTTAATTCCCTTATGTACTTTAGTTGTATCACATAAGTTTTCACCTTTCTAGTGAGACTATAAATTATCTGATCATTGAACCTCCAGCCTTCACAAGGTATACAGTACTAGGAACAGAAGAGAGGCTTCATTTAATTTAACACAAATCTATGAAATCCCCTGAGATCTTGGTCTCATTTATTTTAGAGAACAGGGTTTGGGAGGAAGGAGATATACATAGAAATATAGAGGCGGGGCAGAAATCTGTTCTGATTTCCAATGAATGCTGCTTTTTCTTTGTCTAGTTCTAGGACAGTGAGGCCTAATTTTTGTTAATCTAGTCTGTTTTCTTAATGAGGAGAACTGTTAACCTAGACTAAAAACACCTGCCCTTCTAGCTGTGATTTGGTGTTTGGTGTTCTCCTAGGAAGAGAAAGAGTGCTTCCCATTTCTACACCTAAAGATGTCTCCTCAGCCCTATGCTCCTCCCTTGTGGCTTAGGCACCATGCCTAAATCCTATCCCATATCCACTTGAAATAGTCTGAACTGAAGATGCTTTAAAATCTAGACTGTGTCTTATTTCCCTCCCCATGCAGAGATTTTTGGGCTCAGAACCACCTTCTAACTTCATCCCCAACTGCCCCACCTCGGCTGGCTTTCTCCACATGGGCAAGCTCGTCTGGAAACTTGAGGACATCAGGATAGTCATTCTCGCACAACTCAGCCAAGAAGTGTAACAACGTCATCTTCTGATCTGTGGACTTGGTGTCTCGAAGCTTACAACAAGAGGAGAAACTGTTAAATCCTGACATGCCTAAGATGGCCTCTGGCCAACACTGAACTCCTAGAGGCTATAGCCTTCTTTGTGTTGTCCTACTCTAGCTCACCTTACAGAGGAAGCTGATATTGAAGCCAAAAGCACCAGCATTTCTGGAGCCAGCATTCATGTAGTTTCCAACAAGCAAGGTAATCTCTAGGAGACTGGAAAAGCTCTCACTCTTGCGTAACTCCTCACATGCAGCAGTGACAGACACAATCTCTGGCTTGATATTCTCCACTTGCTCGCTGAATTGTAGCTTGAAGAGAATGGCATTGAGGCGAGGCCGCAGTCGGGGCACCGTGCCCATCTAGTAGAGAACACAAGCAGTTCCATTACAGTCAAAAGAGAGAGAAGTAAGAAAACGATACAGGCTTAAGCCTCCTATGGGAGGATCAGAGCTCCAGAGCAGGGAGAAGAGAGAGGCTAAGACAGGTTCAAAAACAGGCAAGAGGCAAGGAGCAAATACCCAGGCTGCTCTCTAGAGGGGAGGGAAATACGGGAGGCAGAGAAGGGCCTCACTCACCACCACGCCAAACTGCTCTGACTCAGCCAGGTCATCATATTCATCCTTCAGTTCAGAAAGCATTTTTAATTGCTCTGGCTCTGGCATTTGCTTAATGAGGTTCTGAAAGAGAGAAGAGACACCTCAGTTGGAGGAGGATTTGCAGACAACTCAACGCTAAACAAAATTTTTACTCTGTTATCAGTCCCACACACTGCCCAGGGACCATTACGAAGGAAACATGGTGGGAGAGGAGAGGCAGCACTGAAATGGTAGGACTTTTGAAAATATACCAGAAATAACCTGACCACCAGAGAAAAGGCAGTTTCTAAAAGACAGCATTCATAAGTCAGCAATGCTAGAGGAGGATCCTCTTCATCTCCACAGAGATGAGGCCAGTGCACAGCTACACAGAAGAACCCGCTCCAGCAGAACCACCTTGCTCCTTACCTGGATCATAGACTCAGTCAGAACAGCCTCATTCACCTCCAGGATGACATTCTTAATCTCTTGATAGGGCATGCGGAAGGAACCCAAAAAGATTGCTGCCAGAAAATGAAATATTAAGACTTGTTCTTCTCGGTCTGTTTCCATTTCCAACCCATCCTGCAAACCTATGCTGGGCAATCTTCTTAACAGGGCTCTTTTAGACCAGGCACAGTGGCTCATGCCCATAATCCTAGCACTTTGGGAGGCCATGGTGGGTGGAGCACTTGAGCTCTAGAGTTTGAGACTAGCCTAGGCAACATGGTGAAACTCCAAATACAAAAACTAGCCAGGCGTGGTAGTGTGCACCTGTAGTCCCAGCTGTTAGGCAAGCTGAGGTGGGAGGGTTACCTGAGCCCAGGAGGTCGAGGTTGTGAGCTGTGATTGCACCACTGCACACCAGCCTGAGCAACAAGTGAGACCCACCTCAAAAAAGTCTACATACATCAAAGACTTTCACCCCACTCTACTTTAGTTCCCGTCTCAGGACTTGATGCTCAAAGCTGCCGTGACCTTAAACTGCCATATCCTATTCCCTAACAAACGCATCCTATTTTTTCAGCTCCCCCGCCCTCTTTTTTTTTTTTTTTTTTTGAGATAGTCTCGTGTTGTCCAGGTTGGAGTGCAGTGGCATGATCTCGTCTCACTGCAACCTCTACCTCCCAGGTTCAAGTGATTCTCCTGCCTCAGCCTCCCGAGTAGCTGGGATTACAGGTGTGTGCCACCATGCCTGGCTAATTTTTGTATTTTTAGTAGAGATGGGATTTCACCCTGTTGGCCAGGCTGGTCTTGAACTCCTGACCTCAAGAGATACACCTGTCTTGGCCTCCCAAAAGTGCTGGGATTACAGGCGTGAGCCACTGTGCCCAGCCCTCAGCTCTCCCTTTCTAAACTCTTGCTTTACTCTTCAACCCTATTAGGACGTCTCTTTCCAGTCTCCTGACTTTTCTGTTTTCTGTGAATACATCAGTTCTACTCTGCCTTTCCTATTTCATCAGGACCCTCTACACCATCACTTCATTTGCTCTCTACTAAGATTCCCATTAGTATTACTACCACTGCTACTACTATTACCGTTCTTTTGCTTCCTTCACCTTCCAGTCCGTGGTCAGTCGAGCCATTTCATTTCCCTACTCTGACACCTGGGTTGATATAGACTGAAGTCTATGAATTTGCAGTAGCACCAATGATAACTGGGGCCTCAGCGCTGTTAGCAATTCTCTTCCATGTGTCCCTATTGTACTTTCTCCTACCCATCTTGGCAGGTCCTCCAACATATTCCCATTTTCCCCACTGCCCCACCACCTCCCCATTTGTTCCAAGAAGACCCTGCTCCTCTTCACTGAGAAAAATTGAAGCCACTGGTCAAATTACTTGCTTAGCTTTCTCTTATGCTACTTAAAAATAAAGCACTAGGGCTCTCGGTTAGAGTCAGACTAGAAAAGACTTGGATAAGCCTTTTGGAATGGCCTGGAAGAAAACTATGCCAACACTGCTGTAAGCTAATTGGTGCATGTACTCATATAGGGATTTGTATATAAGTATATATACCCTCATGTACTCATCCTTTCCTCATGTGTCAACAGAAGAGGCAGCCCCACACACCTTTCCCTTCAGCATATATACATAAACAAGGTTTTCCTATCTTACTCTATGTTCCATGTTCCTCTCTAAATTACCCGTTTCTCTTTCACTTTATAGCAATCCAAAATAGCCTATTATCTGTCACTTACACGATGATTTATTCCATTGCCACAAAGCCAATGAAAAGATGGCAGCCTCTTAAAGAGTATATACTTTAGGTAAGACATGATCCTGCTACCTCTCACTCACATCCACCTCCCCAAAAAGATAATCTGTTCTTGCTGAGTTTTCCTATTTCAGTACTGTAAATGGTACCACTTTCTGCAGAGTGACCTAAACTTCAAAACACCTTCTCCTTTATCCCAAGTCAAACACTAAATTCCATTAATTCTATCTTTTCTCATTCTATTGCCCAGGCTAAAGTGCGGTAGTACAATCATAGCTCACTACAGCCTGGACCTCCCAGGCTCAAGCAATCCTCCTCCCACCTCAGCCTCCCAAGTGGCTGGGACTATAGGCATGCGCCACCACATCTGGCTAATTTTTTTTTTTTTGAGACAGAGTCTCCCTCTGTTGCCCAGGCTGGAGTGCAGTGGCGCAATCTTGGCTCACTGCAACCTCCGCCTACCAGGTTCAAGCGATTCTCCTGCCTCAGCCCCATGAGTGGCTGGGATTATAGGCACGCTCCACCATGTCCAGCTAATTTTTCTATTTTTAGTAGAGACAGGGTTTTGCCATGTTGACCAGGCAGGTCTTGAACTCCTGACCTCAAGTGATCCACCTGCCTCGGTCTCCCAAAGTGCTGGGATTACAGGCATGAGCCATTGCACCTAGCTTAATGCCACCTTCTTAATATCCTCTGCCTCTCTTATTCTCATCACCTTAGTTTCAGTCCCTGATCATGTCTCACCTCTGACATAACTCACCTCTGCCTATAGTATCCCCTGACCTTAGCAATCCAGCCTCAAAATCACTGCCAAAGCAGCCTTCCTAAAAATTACACAGGACAATCTCATTCACTTTCCCAATTAAAATTCCCTTTATAAGTTCCATAGGTATACTCAGTTGTATTCAACAACTTGCAGTTCCTGAAGTGCACAATGTTATCTCATGCTCTCATACATGCTGATCCCTCTCCTGAAACAAGCCAACCCTCCCGCCTTCACTTACTTCTTTTTTCTGAGACAGGGTCTTACTCTGTTGCCCAGGCTGCAGTGCAGTGGCACAATCACAGCTTACTGCAACCTCAAATTCCTGGGCTCAAGTGATCCTTCTGCCTCAGCTTGTGAGTAGCTGGGACTACTGGCACATGCCACTGGGCTCAGCTAATATTTTTTTATGTTTTGTAGAGAAGGGGTCTTGCTTTGCTGCCCAGGCTGTTCTTGAACTCTTGGAGTCAATCATCCACTTCAGCTTCCCAAAGTGCTGGGATTACACGAATGAGCCACCACGCCCAGCCTCCTTAAATCCTTAATTGTTCTTTCAACTCCCTTTTAGTAGTACCTTCTTTAGAATATCTTCTGGGATTTGCCCTTCCAACACTGCCCCCACTTGATTTAGATGCCTCCTTTCCCAGTACTCTCATAAACATTGTAGCAAACCTCCATCATAGCATTTATCCATCTGTGCTGTTATCATCTGCCTGTCTTTACCAGGCACACGGTTCATGCAGATAGGGACGATGTCTTATTCAGCTTTGTATCATTAGCACATGAGAGTCATTTAATCATCATTGAATCACTAAATTCTACTTCCAGACCATCCTACCACACACTACTTTCAGTTTTCTTTTCTTGAATTCTGTTTTCCATATCAATATCATTCCACTAGAAATCATAATGTACTACACCATAGTCTTTCTTGTATCATTTTTCAAAACTACAATTATTCATAACTTATGCTCCTAGAGATACACTTGGGAAGAGGAACTGACTCACACTACTTTAGTCTCCATAAAAGGACTTCACCACTGACACTATTTAGTAATAGTTGTTGCCAATAATTTAAGATTATGTAGTCAAGAGTGATGTGACAGCTTACTGCTCGCATTATATCACTGACTTTACTTATGGGTATGTGTACTTATTGGCTGTGTGATCTGGGCACTTCGCATCATTTCAACTTTGGCTTTCTCATTTGGAAAAACGGAAAATAACTGCATTACAAGAATGCTGAGTGGGTTTTATGGAACATGCCCTTTCATCTCTGGAACACATTCCTAGTATGTGCCTAATAGAGCCTATAACATAGCAGATCCTGAAATAGTTGTCAAATAAATATTTAAGGCTATATTACTCAGTATGAAGTAGGTAGATGAATAAGTGAAATTAACAAAAATTTAACATTTGTCCTGATCATCAAATAAGTACTGCCTGTATCAACTTTGCAGAGGAATTTCTTACTTGAAATTTTGCTACCAAACAGTTATGAATGCAGGTGGAAAGTTCAGAACAGAACTCCTTTCTGGAGTTACAGATCCTACTCTGAGAAGTACAAGATTTACCTTAGTTATTTTAAATTACAAAGTAATTTTAGATTTAATTGAAGCCAAGCTAGTACCTTTACTCATCAGAAAGTGAAAGCTGGGCATGGTGGCTTATATCTGTAATCCCAACATATTAGGAGGCTGAGGTGAGAGCACTTGAGGCCAGGAATTCAAGACCAGCCTGGGCAACATAGCAAGACACCTTCTCGATTTATTTCATAAAAAAGCAAAAGTGGGAAAGAGAAAATGTATAGTGGCTAGACCATCTGTGGTAGGCTTCCTGTGAATGCAATGGACATAGTAAGGACTTTGAAATAAGAAAGGCTAGGCGAATTACCTGACCCCAGGAGTTTGAGAACAGCTTGAGTAACATGGCAAAATCCCATCTCTACAAAAAATTAGCTGGGTGCGGTGGTGCATACCTGTAGTCCCAGCTACTTAGGAGGTTGGGGTGGAAGAATCAGCTGAGCGCTGGAAGCCAAGGTGGCAATGAGCTGTGATTGCACTACTGCATTCCAGCATGGGCAGCAACGAGTGGAAAAAAAAAAAAAGGCTCAAATCCCAGACCTTCTCTTACTAGCTTTATGACTAGGCAAATTCCTAAAAATCTTAGCTTGTTTCCTTGACATAAAACTGGATACTTAAAAATCTTGCAGTGCTACTGAAGAAATTAAAGAAGATTCTGAATATTCACTGTGCAATGCTTGGCATATAGCAGGAATTCAACAAATTAAAGTTCCCTATCAAGGGACCACAAATTCAAGGGAACTAAAAGTTCTTAAAAGAACTCTTTCACATTTCAAATAGTTGGGATCAAGAGATACTCACAGAGATTCTGGGCTGTCTTTGAATCCAACACCTTTAACTCTTTTACTTTTTTCTTTTGCACAGACTTCTTTTCTTCTCCACCCTCTTGATCCTTCTTGGCTAGCAGGGAAAAGATTAGAAAAGCATGATTAAGAGTAAGCCACCTCTGTGCCTTACTGAACTACTACTGTCCAGCCTGGCATGGCCCCTCACTTCCTCTCTATTATAATGGTCTCCCTATCGTATTTCTTCAAAACTAACCTCCTCTTCAACCAACCACCCTTCTATTACTGAACCTCCCCCAACTCTACTAAACATCTCATTTTCCTTTCTTCAATATTTATTAGTAATGCTTTCCTACTTACATCCTATCTACCTGCAGGGCTTAGCAAACTTCCTGTAAAGGGCCAGATAGTATTTTAGGCTTTGCAGGCCATATAGTCTGTCTCAAATTTTCAACTCTGACACTGTAGCATGAAAGCAGGCACAGATAATACATAAATGAATGGGCATGGCTGTGTGTCACTAAAACTTTATTCACCAAAACAGTTGGTTGGCAGTAGTTCCCTTCCACCATGTTATCCTTCCATCTGTGCCCATTAAAAATCCCGACTCTTCTATCAAGCTCCATCTTTTTTTTTAAATTAAGACAGCATTTCATGGTGTCACCCAGGTTGGAGAGCAACAGCACAATCATGGCTCACTACAGCCTTCACCTCCTGGGCTCAGATGATTCTTCCACTTCAGCCTCCCAAGGAGCTGGCACTACAGGTGTGCACCACCACACCCAGCTAATTTTTGCATTTTTTTTTTTTTTGTGGATGGGGTTTCACCATGTTGCCCAGGCTAGCCTTGAACTCCTGGGATCAAGCCATCTGCCTGCTTCAGCCTCCCAAAGGGCTGGGATTACAGGCATGGGCCACTGTGCCCCACTTTAAGCTCCATTTTGAACATGACTTTCCCTAAAAAAATTTTGTTTTCCCAACTGCCTATGATTGCTTTCTGAACCCTCACTGAACCTAGTAACTCTTTATAGCATTTCTTCCAACTCTGTTATAAATATATATACTCTCTGTTCTATAAGACAAAGGCTTTGTTATACACCTATCAAATCCTATGGCATAAAAATATATTCTTGTAGGATCTTATTGCTCAATATCACACCTTGGTGAACACACAGAAGGTAAAATATACTTCTTTCCTTCTACATTCTTTTCAGACTATCCAAAGCTATCATAGTCTTCTCTTTCTGTGAAACATTCACTGATAAATGATACTCGCTCTCTGCTTTGATAAACTAACTTTCATGGTTACCTATATCTCATTCAACAATGAATTATTCAATGTTTTGTGACATTTCATAGTTATTATCTTGATCTTTTTAAAGCCTCTGTTACTTATTAAGTGTGGATACTTTCTCATCCCACTTAGATTTTGAACTTCAAGGGCAAGGGCAAAACAGTATTTCATTATAGCATTCCCTTGATGGCTCGTATGATAGTAACATTCTCTAAACAATGGTTGATGCTGGCTATCCAAGGAGGGTTGAGCAGTACATAGAAAACAAAACAAAACAAAACAAAACAAAACAAGAAACTATTCTGGACAGATATAATTGTAAAAATACTTTGTCCTGTAGTGTAACTTGGTATCAACTTTTTAGAAAATCATATGGGAATATCCCGGAAAGGAGAGTAAATAACCTGACAAAGCTAGCTGCTTCTGAGCAGAGGAAGGGGTGTTTGAACATGACAGTGGAAGGAATACCTTTGAACACAACCCTTTTAAACCATTTGAATTTTAAACCATATGAAAAGTATTACCTGGTACAAATAAATAAGAATTTAAAAAGTTACATACAAAAGGTATAAAGAACTATAAAACACATCCACTGCTGGCTGGGCACAATGGCTCACACCTGCAATCCTAGCACTTTGGGAGGCTGAGGAGGGCAGATCGCTTGAGCTCAGGAGTTTGAGACTAACCTGACCAACATGGTTCCAAAACCCTGTCTCTATTAAAAAAAAAAAAAAATCAAAAATTAGCCAGGTATGGTGGTGCACACCAGTAGTCCCTGCTCCTTAGGAGGCTGACGTGGGAGAATCACCTGAGCTCAGGAGGTTGAGGCTGCAGTGAGCCATGATCGTGCCACTGCACTCCAGCCTGGTTGACAGAATGAGACCCTGTCTCAAAAAAAATTCAGTTTTGGAGCTCAGTAGTCCTAATCTGAGGAAGCAAAATACGAAATACACAAAGATTAATTATTTCCATAACTATTTACTGAGTACCTATATGTGCCAGTCTCCATTCTGGGCAATGGAAGTAAAAGAAGTGAACAAAACAGAGAAAGATTCTTGCCTTCATGGAACTTACATTCTAATAAAAAGAAATACACTAGACCAGTTAATAGATAAAATAATATGCTATATTTTCATAGCTGTTATTAAAAGAAAAATAGAAAAAAGAATGGTGGATTTGATGGGTGGCAGGACAGGTTACAATTTTGGAGGGATGATCAGGGAAGATCTCACTGTGAAAGTGACATCTGAGTAAAGACCTCTTAGAAAGTGAGGGAGAAAGCCACATAAATATCCAGGGGGAAGGGGCAAAAGCATTTAAGGCAGAGGCAACAACAAATGCAAAGCCCTGAGATCCAGCATGTTGGATTTGTTGTTGAAGGAAGAGCAAAAGCACCACTAAGGCTAAAAGTAGATGGAATGAGGGGAAGAGCAGGACATAAAGTGAGAGAAGTAGGTAAAGATAGATCATATTAAAAAATAGGCCTGACATGGTGGCTCATGCCTATAATCCCAGCACTTTAGAAGGCCGAGGTGGGAGGATCACTTGAGTCCAGTGTTTGAGACCAGCCTGGGCAATATAGTGAGATGCTGTCTCCATTTAAAAAAAATTTAGCTGGGTGTGGTGGCACATGCCTGTAGTTCCAGCTACTTAGGAGGCTGAAGTAGGAGGATCACTTGAGCCCACGAGGTTGAGACTGCAGTGAGCCATGACTGTGCCACTGCACTCCAGCCTGGATGACAGGGAGAGGTCCCTGTTTCCAAAAAAAGAAAATCATATAAAAAATGAAAATTATGGTCAGATTAAAAATGGAGACATAACACATCTGGATTATATCACAAAAACTAAGAAGCAGGGAAGGAGAAAAAATGTAAATATCTCATTTTATATAAGAAAAGTGAAAAAATATACACACATTTATTATTGATATTAAAATACAGAAAACCATACTCAATTTTTTCCTGCTTGTAGTGAGAAAAATAAAAGGTATAGACATAAGAAAGGGAGGGAAAAAATGTCATTTTGTGGAAGATATGACTATATATAGCAATTCAAGACAACCCAAGGAAGAATTACAAGAATTAATAATTTAGTAAGGTTGACAGATAAAAGACAAGCATATACACTTCCAGTACCACCAAAATGAAGTAGCATCATGTAGAGGAAATACTTAAGACAGTTATATTTAAAAAGTGAGGAGGACAAAGAGACCTACATGGAAAAAAAGTTTCTACACTTCACTCAACTTGGTAAAACACTGGATAGGTTATATATTAGACTGGGATAGGTTATATACATATATTGTAATACCTACAACAACATCTACGAAAACTATACAAAGCAATATACTCAAACACTGTAAATAAATCAAAATAGCATCTTTGTTTTTGAGGTTTGGTTTTTTTTTTTTTTTTTTTTTTTTTT
>NW_022436941.1:106939-141203 GCF_009761245.1 Sapajus apella
TTTTTTTTTTTTTTGAGACAGAGTCTCACTCAGTCACCCAGGTTGGAGTGCAATGGCTCAATCATGGTTAACTGCATCCTCAACCTCCTGAGCTCAAGCAATCCTCCCAACTCAGCTTCCCAGGCAGCTGAGACTACAGGCATGAGCCACCATGCCTGGCTAACTTTTATTTTTTTGAGGCAGAGTCTCACTTTATAGCTCAGGCTGGAGGGCAGTGGCATGATCTCGGCTCATAGTAACCTCTGCCTCCTGGGATCAGGTGATTCTCCTGCCACAGTGTCCCAAATAGCTGGGATTACAGGCACTTACCACCATGCCTGGCTACTTTTTGAATTTTTAGTAGAGACAGGGTTTCACCATGTCTGTCAGGCTGGTCTCAAACTCCTCACTTCAGGTGATCCATCTGCCTCAGCCTCCCAAAGTGCTGGGATTACAGCCCTCAGCCACTGTGCCCAGTCTACCTGGCTAACTTATATTTCTTGTAGAGACACAGTTTTGCCATGTTGCCCACACTGGTCTCAAACTCCTGGCTCAAACAATCCACTGACCTCAGCCTCCAAAAATGCTGGGATTACAAGCGAGATCGACCACACCCAGTCAATATAGTTTTTCATTAAAGATTTTTGCTAGCATATTCATTAAAAATATTGCTCTATAGTTTTTTCTTATGATGTCACTGTCTGATTTTGCCATCAGGGTAATACTGGCCTCATAAAATGAGATGTGGGTGGGGCGTGGTGGCTCATGCCTGTAATCTCAGCACTCAGGGAGGCTGAGGAGGGCCTCCCTGATCGCTTGAGGCCAGGAGTTTAAGACCAGCCTGGCCAACATGGTGAAACCCCATCTCTACTAAAAATACAAAAACAAATTAGCTAGGGATGGTGGTGCACACCTGTAATCCCAGCTGCTTGGGAGGCTGAGGCACAAGAATCACTTGAACCCAGGAGGCAGAGGTTGCAGTGAATGGAGATTTTGCCACTGCACTCCAGCCTGGGCAACAGAGTGAGGCCCTGTCTCAAAAAAAAAAAAAAAAAAAAAAAAAGAGCCATGAAATATTCTCTCCTTTTCTATTGGAAGAGTTTGTAAAAAATTAGTATTAATTCTTCATTTAATGTTGGATGGAATTCAGCAGTGAAGACATCTGGGCCTTTTGTTTTTGGGTAGTTTTTGACTAAAGATTCAATCTCCTCACATGTTACAGGTCTATTCAGATTGTGTATTTTTTCTTGCATCAGTTTTGGTAGTTTGTATATTTCCGGGAATTTGCCATTTCATCTGGGTTATCTAATTTGTTGGTGTACCATTGTTCACAGTATTCTCTGTAATCATTTTTATTTCTGGAAGGCTGGTAGTAATGTCTACTCTTTCATTCTAATTCTGATTTAAGTCTCTCTTTTTCTTGGTCAGTTTGGCTAGTTTTATGAATTTTGTTTATCTTTTTAAAGAATAAGCTTTCTATTACATTGATATTCTCTATTTTTTTCCTGTTCTCTATTTTGTTAATTTCCTCCTTAATCTTTATTATTTCCTTCCTTCTGCTTGCGTTAGATTTACCTTGCTTCTCTTTCTAGTGTCTTGAGGTTGAAGGTTAGGTTATTGATTTAAGATCATTCTTCTTCCTTAATATAGGCATTTATGGGCATAAATTACCCTCTAACTACTGCTTTTTGTATATCCCATAAGGCATAAGGTTCTGGTTTTGTTATGATTTTGGTTTTTGAGACACAGTCTTGCTCTGTTGCCCAGGCTAGAGCACAGTGGCGTAATCTCAGCCCACTGTAACCTCCACCTCCCGGGTTCAAGCAATCCTCCTGCCTCAGCCTCCTTCCTGAGTAGCTGGGATTACAGGCACACGCCACCATGCCCAGCTAATTTTTGTACTTTTAGTAGTTATGGGGTTTCACCATGTTGGCCAGGCTGGTCTCAAACTCCTGACCTCAGGTGATCTACTCGCCTTGGCCTCCTTAAGTGCTGGGATTACAGGTGTGAGCCACTGCACCCTGTCTCGGGAAAATTTTTAAACAGATAAAACACCTGCACTATCACCTATCAAAAGATGGCACTTCAGGCTGGGCGTGGTAGCTCATGCCTGCAATATCCCAGCACTTTGCGAGGTGGAGGTGGGCGGATTATATGAGCTCAGGAGTTCGAGACCACCCTGGGCAACATGGTAAAACCCCCATCTCTACTAAAATACAAAAAAATTAGCCAGGTGTGCTGGCACTTGCCTATGGTCCCAGCTACTCAGGAGGCTGAGGCACAAGAAGGGCTTGAGCTTGGAAGGGGGAAGTTGCCATGAGTCAAAATCATGCCACTGCACTCCAGCTTGGGCTATTTCGTCGTATACATGACGGCAGCAATTATAAAATACACATTATTTTATGTACCATTAAAAATGAAAGAGTCCCACCAATGAAACTATGACATCCATTGTGAGAAACATCATGATTTCAGAGGTGTTTAAAAAATCATATCAGCATTTGACACGATTTAAAATCCTATTCATGATTTAAAACTCTAGGTAAACTTAGAATTAATGGGAACTTCCTCAATGTAATAAAGTACATTTATGAAACATTTACAGATAACTTTATGCTTAACAGTGAAAGATTGAATGCTGAGACACTAGAAACCAAAAGCAAGGTGATGTTTGCTCTCACTACCCTCTAAATTATATTTCTTTATATATATTAGAAATGAAGGGCTGCACACCACGGCTCATGCCTATAATCCCAGCATTCTGGGAGGCCAAGGCAGGCAGATCACTTGAAGACAGGAGTTTGAGACCAGCCTGGCCAACATGCCTGTCTCTACTAAAAATGCGAAAAACTAGCTGGGCCTTGTGATGCATGCCTGTAATCCTAGCTACTCAGGAGGCTGAGGCAGGCGAATCACTTGAACCCAGGAGGAGGAGGTTGCAGCGAGCCAAGATCGCACCACTGCACTCCAGACTGGGCAACAGAACAAGATTTCATCTTGGAAAAAAAAGAAAACTTAACAGTCTGTCAATTAATGCATAAACAAACTGTGGCATATACAATGGAATATTATTCTGCCATAAAAAGTAATGCTCTACTGATAACATGATACAGTATAGATAAATCGCAAAAACATGCTAAGTGAAAGAAGCCAGACACAAAAGTCACATATATTATTTCACTTATATGAAATATTCAGAAGAGGTAAATCAATAGAAAAGGCATAGATTGGTGATTGTCAGGAGCTGAAGGGATGGAGGAACAAGGAGCAACTGCTTAAAGGGCAAAGGATTTCTTTCAGGAGTGATGAAAATGTTTTGGAACAATAGATATGATGGTTGTACATTGTGAATATACTAAATGCCACTGAATTGCTGTCTTACATGTTTAAAAACTAATTCAATCAGTGAAACTTGTATGTGGATTGTATATTAGATAACAGTATCCTATCAATGATAAATTTTCTAAATGTGATAACTACACTGTGGTTATGAAACTTGTACTTAGAAGATGCATGCTGAAGAATTTAAGGGTAAAAGGTTGGTACTTTATCTCAGTTTAGTTAAAAAAAAAAAAAAAAGAAAAGAAAATGTTCATAGCATCATTATTTATAATAGCCAAAAAAGTGGGCTGGGCACAGTGACTCCTGCCTGTAATCCAGCACTTTGGAAGGCTGAGGCAGGTGGATCACAAGGTCTAGAGTTCGAGACCAGCCTGGCCAATATGGTGAAACCCTGTCTCTACTAAAAATACAAAAATTAGCTGGGTGTGGTGGCGGGTGCCTGTAGTCCCAGCTACCCGGGAGGCCGAGGCAGAAGAATCGCTTAAACCCAGGAAGCAGAGGTTGCAGTGAGCCGAGATCGTGCCATTGCACTCCAGCCTGCGCAACAGAGTGATTCTGTCTTAAAAAAAAAAAAAAAGGCCAAAAAGTGAAAACAATCCTAATGTCCATCAACTGATCAATGGAAAAACAAAATGTGGTGTCATGAAAAGGAATGAAGTGCTAATACACGCTGCAACATGAACCTTGCAAGCATCATGATTAGTGAAAGAAGCCAGATACAAAGGCCGCATACTGTATTGATTATATCGACACAAAACGTCCATGACAGGCAAATCCATATAACAGAAAGCAAATCAGCAGTTGCCAAGTTGGGCGGAATGGGAAGTAAGGAATGGCTGCTAATGGAGTCAGGGTTTCTTATAAGTGTGATAAGAATGCTGTGGAATTAGATAGTGGCAGTGGTTGCACAACTTTCTGAATACAGACTATTCCTGATTTAAGATGACTCAACCTAACTATTTTTTTTTTTTAGCTTATGATGATGCAAAAGCCATATGCATTCAGTAGAAATTGTACTTCAAATTTTGATCCAAAATTCATTATCAACATTATAAAGCTGGCTTTCTGTTAGATTATTTGGTCCAAATGTAAACTAAATATAAGTGTCCTGAGCGTGTTTAAGGTAGGGTAGGCTGAGAAAGATGTTTGGTAAGTCAGGTGTATTAAATGCATTCCAACTTAACAACATTTTCGACTCACAATGGGTTTCAGGACATAACTCTATTGTAAGTCATGAAGCATCTGTACACACAGAAAAAAATGGAATTGTATACTTTAAAGATGAATTTTATGATATGTGAATGCCAATACAATCAATAAATAAATGTATACATGCATATAGACAAGCATGCACGATGGACCATAGATCTAAATGGAAAACCTAAAACTACCAAACATCTAGAAGAGAATAGGGGAAAATCTTCACAGCTTTAAGGTGGTGATAATTTCTCAGATAAGACATAAAAAAGTATGAACCGTGCAGTAGTCAGAATCATAAGCTGGCCTCCAGGTTTCCTACCCCCTAGTGTGCATGCCCTAAATAACCCTTCCTCTTGAGTATGGATGGGACTGACCTACTGTAGTAAGCCCTTTCAAATGAAGTTTTAGAGGTCAGAGACTCAAAGAGACTCAAAGCTGTAGCAGGTACTCTCCTGGAGTTCTTGAATAAGCCAACTGTCATGTTGAGGAGGACGCTATGTAGCAGGAAATGGTGGGTGGCTTGTGGGAGCTGAGAATAGCCCTAGCTGATGGATAGCAAGAAAGCAGGGACCTACGTCCTACAATTACAGTGAACTAAATTCAGCCAAATACTGCAAGAGCTTGGAAAAGGACACCGAGGTCCAGAAGGCAATGCAGCCCACCTGGAACCTTGATTTTATCCTGGTGTGATTCTGAACAGAGAATTCAGCTAACTTGGACAACAGACCCATGGAAACTGTGAGATAATGCATTTATGTTGTTTTAAGCCACCAAGTTTGTGAATTTCTATGCAGCAATAGGAAATAATACAAAACATAAAAACAAAAATCGATGAAGTAGACTTCATCAAAATTAAAAACTTCTATTCTTTGGAAGACATTATTAAGAAATGAGAAGACAAGACTGGGCGAATAGCTGCAAAACACTTATCTGACAAAGGACTAGTATCCAAAACATAAAAAGTTGACTCAATCATAATAAAACAACCCAATTTTTAAAAATGGACAGAAGATTTGGAAAGACACTTTACCAAAGAGGATATAAGCACAGAGAATGCTGCTCAATATCATCAGCAAGTCATGAAAGCTATGTAGTAGGATAGCTGATGAACGGAAAACTGATTACGAATTAAAACTACATTAGGAATTAAACTAATTAGGAATTAAAACGACAATGTCTAATCTTTTAAAATTACTAAAAACAAAACAAAACTGGCGAGACTAAGTGCTGGCAAGGATGCAAAGCATCTGCAACTCTCATACATTGCTAGTGGAAATAAAAAATGGTACAGCCACTTTGGAATCTAGTTTGGCAGTTTCTTATATAGTTAAAGATATATTTACCATACCATATGACCCAACAATCTCATCCCTAGGTGTTTATCCCTCCAAAATGAAAATATATTTGTCTAGACAAAATCTTGTATGCAAGTATTTTTATTGGCTTTATTCATAACTGCCAAAAACTGGATACAAACCAAATGTCCATCGGTCAGTGAATGGATATAATGGACTACTACTCAGCAATAAAAATGAATGAACATGCATGCAACACAGAGAAATCCCAAGTACCTTATGCTAAACTCAAAGAATCCAGACTGAAAAGGCTACTAAGTGTATGATTCTACTTATAGCCTGAAAAAGACAAAACTGTCAGAAGACAGATCAGTGGTATGCCAGGGTTTGGCAATAAGGAGGAGGACTGACAAACATGAAGGAACTTTTTGGAGTGACTGTGATTATATGGCCATATACATTTGTCAGCCATATAATACTGTACATATAAAAAGGGTGAATTTTACTAGATAAATTACACCTCAGCAAACCTGACTAAACAAATTTTATCTTTTTTTTTTTTTTTTTTTTGAGACAGAGTTTCGCTTTTGTTACCCAGGCTGGAGTGCAATGGCACGATCTAGGCTCACCGCAACCTCCGCCTCCTGGGTTCAGGCAATTCTCCTGCCTCAACCTCCTGAGTCGCTGGGATTACAGGCACGCGCCACCATGCCCAGCTAATGTTTTTGTATTTTTAGTAGAGATGGGGTTTCACCATGTTGACCAGGATGGTCTCGATCTCTTGACCTCGTGATCCACCCGCCTCGGCCTCCCAAAGTGCTGGGATTACAGGCTTGAGCCACCACGCCCGGCTACAAATTTTATCTTTAAGGCCAATAAAATACAGTACAATAAAGCTAAAATAACTATAACAGTATAAGAACAGCTGGGCACAGTTGTTATTACAGGCTCATGCCTGTAATTCCAGCACTTTGGAGGCCAAGTGGTAAAATTGCTTGAGTCCAGGAGTTCAAGACTAGCCAAGGTGACACAGTCTGTCTCTACAATAAATAAAAAATTAGTTGGGCATAGTGGCGCATGCTTATAGTCCCAGCTACTCAGGAAGCTGAGGTAGGAGGATCCCCTGAGCCCAGAAGGCTAAGGCTGCTGTGAGCTGTGACTGTACCACTGTACTTGGTCTGGGCAACAGAGTGAGACCCTGTCTCCCAAAAAAAGCAACAACAAAAAACAGTGTGAGACTGAGAGAAGAACACAGTAAGCAGATGAAGAAATTCCATAAATAGACATGTATCTTAGGCTTTGTGGGCCAAATATTAATAGTTTCTGTTGCAACTACTCAACTCCGCTGGCATAATAGAAAATAGTCACTGACAATGACTAATAGAATGGCTGTGTTCCAATAAAACCTTATTATCAAAACAGGTTGGCCGCAGTTTGCTGACTCCTGGTCTAAGCAATAGTGTTGAGAAGAGTGGTTTCCATTTTAAAGAAGTACAGTAAGATACACTTTATGATATTCACAAAACTAACTTCCAGATACATTAAAAATCTAACTATAAAAAACAAATATAATCTTGATTAAATGAAAACTTCCCTAAGAATAACACAAAATCAGGGCATAAAAATGTATGAGACTCTGGGGCTGGGCACGGTGGTTCATGCCTGTAATCCCAGCACTTTGGGAGGCTGAGGTGGGCAGATCACCTGAGGTCAATAGCTCGAGACCAGCCTGGCCAACATGGTGAAACCCTGTCTGTCTCTACTAAAACTACAAAAATTAGCTGGGCGTGGTGGTACATGCCTGTAATCCCAGAGACTCGGGAGGCTAAGGCAGGAGAATTGCTTGAACCCAGGAAGCAGAAGTTGCAGTGAGCTGAGATGGTGCCACTGCACTCCAGCCTGGGCAACAAGAGCAAAACCCCTTCTCAAAAAACAAACAAAAATATGAAACTCTCCTCCTTCAGCTGGCAGCACAAAAGCCTACATCCTTAAAGTTGAATATAACAGGCTCACAGCTGAAAGCCTTAGAAAGACAACACTCTAGAAACAGGGTGAAAGAAGTAGATCGAGCTTTTCCAAAACCACAACCAAGTCTTGGCATAGCTCAACTCCTGACTGGATTAATACAATCAGCCTCCGCTTTATCTGACTAGAGAGGGAAGTGTGACTTCTTTCCAGAGAAAGGTAACATCATCTGGAGTTTCTACCATTTTTATAAGTAATGCCTGGGCATTTAATCAAACTTACTAAAAATGTCAAAAAGGAGGACCATTTGCCCAAGGTTCAAGGAACAAACAAACAAGAACAGATTAACCTACAACTCAGACATTACAGTTTGACAACAATGACTTTAAAACCACTCTGGTTAACATGTTCTGGAATATAGTGGAGAACATAAAAATAAATGAAGATGAAGAAGTTCATCAGAGAAGTAGAATTTACTTTTTAAAAATCTATGTATATTCTACAACTAAAAAACATTATTAATATAACTAAAATTAAAGCTCAAAAGATAACAGTAGACACAGTAGCAATGGGTGAATTGGAAGATAATAACAAAGATCCAAACTAAAAGCACAGAGACTAAAAATGGTAAGAATGAAAAAGAGTGTAATGGACATGTGAGACACAGTGAAAAGGCCCAATGGTCCAACATATGTATAATTGGAGGCACAGAAAGAGAAGAAAAATTGGACAGGAGCAAGAATTGAAGAGAAAATAGTTGTGTATTTTTCAGATTATCACAATCAGCCTCCAACACACAGAATCAAGCAGCTCAGAGAACCTCAAGTGTAAATAAAAAGAAAACCACAGTGTAGCATATGATCATAGTTAAACTGCTAAAAATCAGAGTTAAAAAGAAAATCCTTGCTGGGCGTGGTGGCCCAGATAATTCACACCTGTAATCCACTTTGAGAGGCTAAGGTAGGAGGATCCCTTGAGTCCAGGAGTTTAAGACCAACCCAGGAAATACAGTGAGACCCCCATCTTTACAAAAAAAAAAAAAAACTGAAAAATTAGCTGGGCATGGTGGTACACACCTATAGTCCTAGCTTCTCAGGAAACTGAAGTAGGAGGCTCACTTGGGCCTGGGAGCTTAAGGCTGCTGTGAGTTGTGATTGCATCACTGTACTCCAGCCTGTTTCAAAAAAAAAAAAAAAAAAAAAAAAAAAACCCCTAAAATAGCAGGAGGTAGAACATATTATCTTCAAATGAAGAACAATAAGACTGACAGTAGAATTCTTTTAAAAAAGAAAAGACAAAAACATCTTCCAAAATATTGATGAAATAAAGCTATATCCACACAAAACCAGAATTCATTACCAGCACACCTGAACTAATATACTAAAGGGAGTATTTATTCAGGCAGAAGAAAGAAAAAATTATCCCAAAGGAAATACAAAAATGCAGACACAAAGCAAAAACACTAGAAAGGTGTTTTTAAGGTGAATATTGGTATTACATAATAACAGTAAAAATATTTGTGGAGTTTAAAGCACATACAGAATCAAAATGCATGACACCAGTAACTCAAAGGAAGGTATACAGTAGAGTTAAAATGTTCCAGCCTGGCAACAGCCTGTCTCTACAAAAAGCACAAAAATTAGCAAGCATGGTGATAAGTGAGCCTCCTACTTGGGAGGCTCCGGTGGGAGAATCACCTAAGCCTGGGGAGGTTGAGGCTGCAATGGGCCATAATCATGCCACTGTACTATAGCCTGGGTGACAAAGTGAGACCTGCCTCAAAAAAGAAAAATAAAGAAATGTTGTAAAGGTCTAGCATTATCTGGAGGGTAGTACAATTACAATTTGTATTAGATTAGAATAAGTCAAATATCTGAGGTGGGCAGATCACGAGGTCAGGAGTTCAAGACCAGTCTGGCCAACACAGTGAAACCCCATCTCTACTAAAAATACAAAAAATTAGCCAGGTGTGGTGGTATGCGCCTGTAATCCCAGCTACTCAGTAGGCTGAGGCAGAAGAATTGCATGACCCTGGGAGGCAGAGGGTGTAGTTAGCAGAGATCTCCACTGCACTCCAACCCTGGGCAACAGTGTGAGACTTCATCTCAAATAATAATAATAATAACAAGTCAAGTATGCATGTTGTAATTTCTAAGGTACTCACTAGGAGGGTAGTAAAAAGGTATGTAACAATACAAGAAATGTGAAATAATACAGTTTTAAATTAATCCATAAGAAGGCAAAAACAGAAAAAATAACAAATCATGAAAATGAAACAGAAAACAAATAGAAATATGGTATCTATTAACTCAAATGGATTAAATATATGAAAAGACTAAAACTGTCAGACTGGAGTTACAAAACATGCTCACTAAATATGTGCTGCTTATAAGGGACACACCTTAAATAAAGACACAGATATGCTGACGGTAAAATAGTGGAAGAGGGTATCTAATCGAAAGAAACAATAACCAAGAGAAAACTGGTATAGCTATACTAATAACAGATAGAGATGTCATCTCTAATAACTGGCATTAATACATACATTTCATAACAAAGGGTCAATCCCTGAGGAAGATATAGTAATTCTAAATCTAAATGTATCCAATAGAGTCGCTCTGAAGCGGGGAAGTGGGACAAGACAGTTTACATCTCGAACGGACAAGTGTTGGACAGCCGGAATCAGTCTCCATGGAGATTATCTTTGATAACAGATTTCTTCTGGGGAATAGCTGAGTTTGTGGTTTTATTTTTCAAAACCCTGCTTCAGCAAGATGTGAAAAAAAAGAAGCAGCTATGGAAACTCATCTAATTCCAGATATCATGATGGAAGAGGGCCACCAGGAAACCCTCCCCGAAGAATGGGTAGAATCAATCATCTGCGTGGCCCCAGTCCTCCTCCAATGGCTGGTGGATGAGGAAGGTAAATGTCTGCTCTAAGAAGCAGACAACTGGACATGTGCATTCATAGCAGAAGGAAACCATCAAGAAGTGGAAGGCTGATCATGCTGAGCAGTAGATGAATGTGTATGTCTACACAAGGACTGTTCTGTGTCCTCACAGATGAATGAGGTCATGCCAGGAATTCCCTCTGCAGGGAACTGGCCTGACTGACGTGCAGTTCCATAAATGTACATGTTTGTCTCATTACCTTTTTGTATAGTTTATTAAAGTATTAATATAGTTTTAATAAGTAAATTTTTAGGTTGCACAATGGACTCCTCATCTTTATATTAAATTCATGAAAAAAACTGAAGAAAATAAAGCCTGTGTATTTAATAAAAATAAATATATCCAATAATTTAGTTTTAAAACACATAAAGTCAAAAATTGAGTAAACTAAAGGCAGAAAAAGGCAAATCCATAAACACAGTGGAAGAATTAATACCCTTCACACAATACTAATAAAACAAGCAGATAAAAACTTGGGAAGGATACAGAAAATCTGAACATATATATCTAACAAAGTCAATTGACAAGTTAGAACAATGTACCCAATAATAATAACTTAGATCTTTTTTTCATATGTACATAGCATATTTGCCAAAATCTACCATAAATGGGTAAAAGAAAGCCTCAACAAATTTCAAAGGATAGAAATAATTCCAAGTACTAAGCTAGAAATCAGTAAAAAGGACTGGGCATGGTGACTCACATCTGTAATCCCTGCACTTTGGGAGGCTAAGGTGGGTGAATCATGAGGTCAGGAGATGGAGACCATCCTGGCCAACCTTGTGAAATCCTGTTTCTACTAAAAATACAAAAATTAGCCGGGTGTGGTGGTGGGCACCTGTAATCCCAGCTACTCAGGAGGCTGAGGCAGGAGAATTGCTTGAGCCCGGGAGGCGGAGGTTGCAATGAGCCAAGATCGTGCCTCTGCACTCCAGCCTGGCGACAGAGTAAGACTCCATCTCAAAAACAAAACAAAACAAAACAAAAAGAAATCAGTAAAAAGATAACTAAAAAATACCCAATTATTTGCATATTAAGCAAATATATAAATAATTCTGGAGTCAGGTAAGAAATCACAACAGAAACAAAAAATATTTTGAATAAAATGAAAATCAACACATCATATGCAACAAATGGGACTCATAAAAAGCACAAAATAAGATGGTAGATTTAAACCCCAATATTTCAGTAATTACATTAAATATAAACAGACTACACACTGTATTGGTTAAGACCAATAGTGTCAAGTGGATTAAAAAACAAGAGTCCAAGTATATGCTGTTTATAAGAAACATCTAGAACAAGGATACAGAAAGAAAGAAAAAGTATAGCTATACCAGGCAAATTCTAACTAAAAGAAAGTTGCCCAAGTTGCATTCACATCAGATGAAAATAGTCTTTAAGGCAACAAAAAGCTGTACAGAAGAGGGACCTTACAGAAGAGGGACCTTCTACACTGATAAAAAGTTTAGTTTATCAAGAAAATATAGGATTTTAAAATTTATATGCACCTAATAACATCTTGGCCTGGGGTGGTGGCTCACACCTGTAATCTCAGCACTTTGGGAGGCCAAGGTGGGCAGATCACTTGAGGTGAGGGGTTCGAGCCCATCCTGGCCAACATGGTGAAATCCCATCTCTACTAATATACAAGAAAACTAGCTGGGCGTGGTGCCCACCTGTAGTCCGAGCAGGGGAATCACTTGAACCCAGGAGGTGGAGATTGCAGTGAGCCAAGATTGCACTGCCACTCCAGCTTGGCAACAGAGCGAGACTCCATCTCCAAAAACAAAAAACAAAAAAACCCCATTATCTTAAGATACATAAAGTACCCCAAATGTATAACCTAATCATGGGGACACATAAGAAAAGTTCAAACTGATGGACATATTAAGGTCATAAAAGATAAGGACTGAGAAACTATTAACAAAGACTCTGACTTCATTTTTTCATGTTTAACTGTTGACAGCTCACCTCCTCCATGTCCTATATCCCGTCATAAACTGGATGTAAACCTCACCTCTTCCTCTATGTCCCATATTCAGGCAAGATGATATGAAAGTCTAGATGCTCCTTCCTTGGGAACCAGCAGGAAATTCAAACTAGGCAGTCTGCTCTTGTGCAGGAACTCTCACCCTAGCCCAAGCCCCTAATCACAATAAATGCCCAAGCCAATCTCTTTTCTTTGTCCTTTCTTCTTCTTTTTTTTTTTTTTTTTTTTTTTGATACAGAGTGTCATTCTATTGCCCAGGCTCAAGTGCAATGGCGAAATCTTAGCTCACTGCAACCTCCGCCTCCCAGGCTCAAGCAGTCCTCCCACCTCAGCCTCCTGAGTAGCTAGGAATACAGGTGTACACCATCATGCCTAGCTATCCTTCCCTTGTTCTCTAAAGCCATTTCAAACCTGCTTTAGAGCATTGCCCTGCTCGCCTGGACCTCATTATTTAAGTTAACAAACCTTTTCACACCTTCTTGTTATGCATGTGACATCATTAGTCTTAACATCCAAACCAAATTTTAAGTGGGGGTCTATATGCCTTTGCAGGTGACCATAACAAGAACTGCTCCCAATTAAATGAGACTAAAGATACAAGACAACTGAATTCAGTGCATGATCCAGGATTTTTTCCTATAAAGGATATTATTGAGACAATTGACAAAATCTGAAGAAAGTCTGTAGATTAAATAGTAGTATTGCATTTATGTTAATTTTCTAACTTTGACAACTGTACTTTGTTTATGGACCTGTTATTAGAAAACACACACTGGCACACTGGGGCCAGGTGCGGTGGCTCATGCCTGTATTCCTAGCACTTTGGGAGGCCAAGGCAGGCAAATCACCTGAGGTCAGAAGTTCAAGACCACCCTGGCCAACATGTAGAAACCCCGTCTCTACTAAAAATATAAAAATTAGCTGGACATGGTGGGGCATGCCTGTAATCCCAGCTACTCGGGAGGCTGAGGCAGGAGACCCACTTAAACCCAGGAGACGGAGGCTGCAGTGAGCGAAGATCGTGCCATTACACTCTCGTGCCATTACACTCTCGTGCCATTACACTCTAACCTGGCAACAACAGTGAAACTGTCTCAAAAAAAAAAAAAAAAAAAAAGGGAGGGAGAGAGGGAGGGATGGAGGGAGAAAAACACACGCTAGGCAGGGCTCAGTGGCTCATGCCTGTAATCCCAGCACTTTGGAAGGCCAAAGAGGAAGGATCACTTGAGCCCAAGAGTTCAAGAACAGCCTGGGCAACATAGTGAGACCACATCTCAACAAGAAATACAAATCAAAAAATTAGCCAGGTGTGGTGGCACATGCTTGTAGTCCCAGCTACTCGGAAGGCTGAGGTAGGAGGATTGCATGTGCCAGGGAGTTCAAGGTTGCAGTGCCACCTGCCACTACTGTCCAGCCTGGGCAACAGAGCGAGGTCCTGTTAAAAAAAAAATGCATCGTGTCTAACTTACCCTCAAATAATTCAATAAAAAATACTACACACACATACACATATATACACAACACACAGAGAGAGAAAAGGATAAGACAAAGATAAAATGTTAACAGTTGAGGAATGTGGTCAAGTAAATGCAGGAAATTTTCTGTACTATTCTAGCAGCTTTTCTGTATGTCTAAAATTATATCAATATAAAAAAAAAGAAAAATATAAAATAAAATCGAATAGAACTACAATGCCAATTCCACAAACCGAGATATTTTGACTTCTTTCTTAGTAATTGATAAAACAATCAAACAAAATGGAATACAGAAAATTTAAACAACACAATTCAGAGGAACAAATGGAGACATACAGAACACCACGTAACTGAGGACCACATACATGTTCTTTCAGTGCACATAGAACATTTATAATATTTGGCAATATTTTGAGCCATAAAGCAAAACTACAAATTTCTAAAGACTGAAATCACAAGAGCACCTACCAGAATGCAATTAGCTGGAAATTAACAAGAAATACAAAAAATCCTGAAAACTCCATGTGGTAGACAGAATAATGGTCCTCCAAAGACATCCACATTCTAATTCCCAGAATCTGTGAATACTGGGCAACCTTATGTAGCAGAAGAGACTTTGCAGGTATGATTTAATTAAGGATCTTGAGATGACAGGATTAATCTGGATTTCTGGGTAGGCTCAGTAAAATCACAAGTTTGTTTGTTTGTTTGTAGAGTTGCAGTTTTACACAGTCACCTAGGCTGGAGTGCGGTGGTGTGATCAGAGCTCATTAAAGCCTCAAATTGCTCACCTCAAGCAATCCTCCTGCCTCAGCCGCCAGAGCTGTTGGGACTAGAGGCACATGCCACCACACTCAGCTACAAGGATTCTTATAAGGAGATACGAGGACCAGAGTCAGAGAGGAGATGTTATGGCAGAAGCAGAGGTCAGACAAAAAGATCTGAAGATGCTATGCTGCTGGCTTTAAAGATTGGGGAAAGGATAGTAAGTCTAGGAATCTAGGCAGCCATTAGACATTGGAAAAGGCAAGGAAATAGATTCTTCTTTAGAGCCTCCAGAAGGAATACAGCCCTGCCAACGTTTCAATTTTAGGAATTCTGGCCTCTAGAACTGTAAGATAATAAATTTGCATTGTTTTAAGTCACTAAACTTGTGGTAATTTGTTAGAGTAACAATATGAAACCGATACATTCCATATATGTGGAAATTACTTCAAATCTGATGTGTCCTTATAAAGAGGAAATCTAGACCCAAGGAGACACAAGGAATGCGCACACAGAGGAAAAGGCCACATGAGGGCACAGCAAGATGGCGGCCAGCTGCAGAGAAGGAGAGAGGCCTCAGAAGAAATTAAACTTGCTAATACCTGGACCTTGGACTTCAAGCCTCCAAAACTGTGAGAAATAAATTTCTGTTGTTTAAGCTGCTCAGTCTGTGTTACTTTCTTTCTTTTTTTAAAACCATTAAAAATATTTATTAATAATTGTTTTTAAACGCCGCTTATTTGAGAGAGCAGAAACCAAAGCATTTTCCTTAGAATTCTCACTTAGCTTGTATTTCACAAAAGTGCTTTAGAACTTAGATTTCTACCACTTGTATGGAGTGTAAAGACAAAAGGAAGCCCAACAAAACCAAAGGCCCAACGGTGTCTATTCCCAGGGCCAAGGCAGAACCCCAGGCTAACCCACCTGCCCTGTGCTGAGTCACTGGACACATCTCTGAGTGCTCAGAGTCGCACACAGGAATGAGGGGGTCAGGCACCAAGGCACCTTTATTCATTCATTTCTCAAATTCAACTCCCTTTAAATCCTGACTCTAATAGGCCAAAAGACACTACTCATATTTATTTGGTGCCAAATTATTGTTATTTTTAAATGCTTACATCTGCACCTTAAAGTAAACTGCAATATCCAGCACAACATTGTCAGACAGAGCTGCTGTATGGCTACTTAGCTTCATTACTGCCTGGCTAACACTTAACATGCTTCATCCTTTACAGATGGAAGAAGGATGTTCACTGTTTTTAACCAGCCATGCTGCATTTAGAGGTAAACAGCTTTTATGAATTATTTGCCCAGAAACTTTCAGTAAACTACCAAGTTGAGGCCCTGATTTTATTTTGGTCAGTATGTGCACATACTCACATGTAATCACCCAGAAAGAAGAAAAACTGGTTAACAAGAAACCTGCCGTCATGTCAGATGCTGGAAATCAATCTTTAACTACATATTTACAGAAAGGGTTTTAGGATTCATAATCCACTTTTTCAGTTTGTCTCTTATATTTCATTAGTCAGTTGGAAGTGGCATATGAATCATTTTGCTTTATCTGGAAAAAATATTTTCACATTTTCCAATTCCTTTGACAAAGAAGTTTTCGTCGGTTAAGGGGTAAGAATGCTATTTGGCTATTACCTACTTTTAAAATTCAAACTCTTCAAACATGTTTATTTAGATCATATGCTCTCAAACTATCTTTTACTGACACAATGGTAAAACTGGGTTCCCCAAATGTCAAAACCCTAATGAAGTCTCTATTTCCAAGAGTAAAATAAAAGACAGCCAACGCTGTGGGGTGAAAACGATCCTGAGCCTTTTCCCCACTCTGTAACATTTAGAAACTAGGGGGAAAAGTGGGATTGCATTAATAGACTTCCAAAACAAAATGTTATGGAAGAGTTTATTTTTTAAAAGGAGAGCTTTAAGAGAACAGGACGCTTGAATATGACCAGCTCCTACTCAAGGGGAAAAATAACACAGGTCTTTGCTGAGATGGCACCAATAATTCAAAGAAACGAAGCTAAACAGAATTTTATCTATACACAATTAATATGAAAACTTCTTAACAGGGTGGAACACTTACAACAAAATTTAAGTCCCTTCATCTTTTGGCAATGAAATAAGTGAAATTAACACAAGGATATTTTGGAAGGGTTGAAGGTCACAGTCAAAATCAAACAGAAAATTTTCAAACCTAGAAAGCAAAATGCAAACTTTCACAGCTCCTTGATCTACCCTATCTAAATAGAAATAGTACAATGGGCCGGGCGCGGTGGCTCAAGCCTGTAATCCCAGCACTTTGGGAGGCCGAGGTGGGTGGATCACGAGGTCAAGAGATCGAGACCACCCTGGTCAACATGGTGAAACCCCATCTCTACTAAAAATACAAAAAATCAGCTGGGCATGGTGGCGCATGCCTGTAATCCCAGCTACTCAGGAGGCTCAGGCAGGAGAATTGCCTGAACCCAGGAGGCGGAGTTTGCGGTGAGCCGAGATCGCGCCATTGCACTCCAGCCTGGGTAACATGAGTGAAACTCCGTCTCAAAAAAACAAAAACAAAAACAAAAACAAAAACAAAACAAAAGAAATAGTATAATGACTATCCAATAAATGCTTAGTTTCAAAATGAATACAAGCAATTTATCACGAAAAGCCTATACCTAATAAGCTGCTTTTCTGCTCTGTTCTGCTCCCTCGTCATATGCTTGAGCTTAATGAAGACTATGCTCTATAGCTGCTCCTGAGGGCGGAGAAGCAAGCAATGGAGTAAGAAAGTAAGCCTGAGAAGCCCCTGGCCCCTGAGGACCTTCTCTCTGGCCGGTCACAAACACTTATGTTTCAATGCAGATTTCAAGACTGATTTGAAGAACAGAATCCTATCTTGGGGATTAGGTTCCCTGTCAAAGGCCATCAGATGGACAGCTATTTACCAGGCAATTAGCCTAAAACTCTTAGGTAATGATAAAAAACAAAACAAAACAAACATACAAAACCCCTCATATTTTCCTATTGGAAACTTTCATTCTGTTTTGTTGATGCTTAAGGAAAACAGCTTTGCCCATAACTCACTGTGGCCTGGAGTTATGACACCAACTTGTATTTGGCCAATTAAGAAAGAGGCCAAACTACATTCTTTTTAGAAGGTCTATTCAGTTGAAAAACGGCACTTAACTGATGGTGTTTTCATATAACCTTTAACAAGAACTCATAAGTTGCATTGATTACGCCCCAAGAGATAAGGGACCGATGATAATTCAGATGGGCACCTCTGAAAAGATTTATCGGTTTTCTGTCTTGTTCTACCCAGATTTTTTGGAAACCCTTGGGGAAAGACTGAAATTCCCCATCAATCTGAGACTGTAATGCGAGTTTTTACAACATTAATTGGAAAACACAAGAATCCCAACATGGCACCCAACAGACCTCCAGTCTGTGGTACTTTCTTATGGCAGCTGTAGCAAACTAATACATTTTCTGTCAAGACTTCAGGGATATGGGCCAGGTGTGGTGGCTCACGCCTGCAATCCCAACACTTTGAGAGGCTGACTTGGCAGATCACTTGAGGTCAGGACTTCGAGACCAGCCTAGCCAATTAGCTGGGCATTATGGTGCATGCCTGTAATCCCAACTACTTGGGAAGCTGAGGCAGGAGAATCGTTTTAACCCAGGAGGCAGAGGTTGCAGTGAGCTGAGATAGCACCACTGCACTCCAGCCCGGGTGACAAGCTGTCTTTTTTTGACCCTGTCTCAAAAAAAGAAAACAAACAAACTTAAGGGATGTGTCCAAAACAATAATTTAAACAAAAACTTATAGTCCCAAATGCATATATGAAGGAGAAAAAAATACTAAAAACTAAAGAGGTAAGTACTCATTAAAAAAAAATTAGAATAAGAACAGTAAAATAAACCAAAAGAAAAATTTAAAGATATAGATAAGGACAGAAATTAGTGAAATCTGTAAGCAGAGGGGATTCACAAAGCCAACAGTTCTAGCTCAAAAAAAAATTTTTAAGGCTAGTAAATTCAACAAACCCCTAGTAAGGCTGATCAATATTTTAAAGTAAGAAAGAAAAAGAGAGAAATCAGGCATAAATAGCTAACATCAAGAACAAAATACAAGACTGAACTAGATATGGCTCAGGCTCATGCATTAAGAGGAAAAGTATCATACAAAATACGTCTGGAAATTTAGATGAAATTGACAAATTTCATCTAAAATATAACATATCAAAACTTATTCAATAAGAGAAAACCAGACTCATAACCATAAAATAATTAAATCAGTAGTCAAAAATATCTTCAGAGACCCAGATGGCTTCACCAGCTATTATTTCAAACACCCAAGGAATAAATAATTCCTCCAATTTTTGCAAAAAATTCTTTGACAGAATAGAAAAAGCATTTATTTTTCAACTCTTGCTGTGAGGCTAGCGTAACTTCACGATCAAAATGTCAAAGAACGGTATCAAAAAAATCATAGGCACCAAATTCCTAATAGCAAAGTGAATTAAAGAGTGTAAAATAAAAAGGATAACAGTTCAGGTCCAAGTTAAGATTGAAATGCAAAATCAATGTAACAGTAATCTGTTAACATGCTCCTCCATAATTATAAATTAAAGGAAAAAAATTATATGATCATCTCAACAATACAAAAAAACCTGACCAAATTTTTAATATCCATTCAGAATAAATACTCTTAGCATAATAGAAATAGAAGAAACTTCCTTGACAAAGTATATATACCAAAAGCTACAGGCAAAATACTTCAGGACAGTGGGTACTCTGAGTTGAGGGTGGAGGTTCAGTTGTAACTGGAAGGGGGGTACCTAAAGGGCATCTCAGACGCAGACCTTGATTACATGGATATAAATTTCCTTTCTAATTTTTTGAAAATTTAATGCTACATACATTATTGGTACACTTCAACCTGAAATAAGAAAAACTAAGATACACACACATATACCCCTCTGATTACAACCATGTAAATGCTACATATATACAGCATAGGCAAAGACTATCAAAATTAAAAGTTTGATTTGTTAACATAGTGTGATAATGTAACTATGTATAAATTTTAAAAACTGTCACCAACCAGGAAACTGTGAGAAAGGCAAGAAAGGCATGGCTCTGGGTATCACCTATTATATTTTCATATCCTTAGACTGGTAGGCCTGGTTCAACTTTGATGGTGGGTTAGGAAGAATGCCCACTGAAAACCAGCAGTAAAGACATGCAGTCAAATGTAGAGCCCATAGAACGCTCCCATTTGCCACTTTCCCTGCCTTCTTACAGGAATGATGCACTAATTAATCACCCAGATATTAAAGCACCTATTATACGGCCTTATCCATTCTTGGGTTCCAGCCCCCATTTCACAACAGCAAAGATGAGAAGTCCAGAACAAAGCCCTCATGCTGTGCCTCACCCAAAAAACAGTATCAAGGGCTGAGTAATTTCAGTTTATAGAATTGTGTGAAATAAGTGACAAAAAAAGGTGGGGACAGATAGCACCTTAGCACAAAGGAAAGGAGGAAAATTGTATCTGCAAAGACTGTGACTCTCTACAGACAATAGTAGAAAAGAGAGACCCTTACATCTAGCTATGTGGCTAAAAAGTGTGGCCATGGCAGGATCCATGTTTCTAGTTACTGCAATCCTGACTTTTCGGCAGATTCGAAGCCCTATGCTAGTAAGAACTATAGCTTCCAAACTAGACATGGGGCCAATCTAGTCTCCAAGGACCAGACTTTAGGAGTGTCCTGCCAGCCTTGCCAAGAAGCCAGACCCTGCTAATTCCCTTCTATAACCTGCGCCCTTCCCTTGGGCAAGGAAATAGACTGCTTGCTGTGGCTGCCGAAAGTCAGAGTCACTGACCCATTTCAGAAGGGGGAGAAAGAATATTAAGCAAGAGCTTTCATCTGATCATTTGTATCTAAGTCGGTCTCAGGGAATATCTCCAAAAAGGCCAAGGGGAGGAGTAGAAATGATATAATCCTGAAGCCATAAAGGACTTTTCACCACAACCTCACCCACTGCCCCTATATTTTTTCTTTCTGTAAAAGTCATGAAGTACTGTTAATTAATTGGGTCTTCTCAGGGAGAAAGCTGCTACTTAAGTAAAAAAAGTATTTGGGAAAAAAAGCGGATGCTCTGGAATCACCATAGGGATGCAGCTATTACATTGTTGCCAAACACAGTTGTCTCAAAGCTTAAAAGCTCTCCTTTAATTCTTAGAATGGGTAAGGTCCACTTCTGTGACCAAGTTCTCCATTAAAAGCAGTTTGCAAACTTTTCTCAAGAGAGAGTAACAGACTATCAAGTCAGGAGAAAAGGAAGAGTCCCGCCCTTTCTCCCACTGAAGGTGGCAGGGCACTGCTCCTTCACTTCATCTCCAATAGTCTCTGGGGGAAATCCTTAAGATGAGAGGCTCTGCTCTGGGAAGAAGGGAAATCTGGTTCTGTATCTTCTCAGTCCCAACCTGACAGATCTTCTTTTTAAAAGAAATTAAGTCCATAAATAAATTCCAAAATAAAAAATAAAGGAGAGACAACACAGCTGGAAAAGGAATCTATACAGACGTCAACCAACTGCAACGTGTAGACTTTATCTGCTTCTGATTCAAATGAACTATTTTTTAAAAACTACCATAAGATAATTTGGGAAATTTAAACACTAACTGGCTATCTGATGATATTAAAGAATATTTTAGATGTGCAATGGTAGAAATTATCCTCTTTTAAAAGCCCTAATTTTTTGACACACATTCTGAACTACTTAAGGATTAAAGAATATGAACAAGGATACATGTAAAAATAATGGGTGGCACGGACAAAGCTGATACAGGTATATGAAAATAAGACTGGCTGTTAGTTAAGTTTTTTAAATGAGTGATGGACACATGGGTGTTCATACTAGTCTCTTTACATATGTCTGTGTGTGTGTGCATTTTTTTCATGGTTTCAAAAATAAAATCAAGATTATTTTCCTGGAGTCATTGGGGCATTTGATTCTTCCCAAGACAGCTGAGTGAAAGGGGTTTATTTTCTTCTTTTTTGGGGGGGATATCTTGTCTTCTTATCTGATCCTATAATTAAGAATACTGCCCTAAACATCTCTATAGCAAAAACATCTAAACCCAGGCTTAGAGTCTAGATGAGGCAGAGGGGATGCTCTGGCTTGCTCCCTCAAAAGCCAGCATGCTGTCACTGTTAGTAGGTGTTCGGCAGCCAAACCATTTTGCTCTGTGTTCTGCTGGCAGGGACTTGCTGCATCGATTGCTCGTGATGCAGGCAGCCTGCAGCTAGGTGTGTCCCTGATGAGCAACTGCTGAGTAAAAGAGTCAGGAGCTGTGCCTCAGCCTGTCTCCTCCCTCCCCAAATCAGACTCCTCCTTTGCCTAACTCCTTTTTTTTTCCTGCGTCACAAACACAAAATGGAGTTAGCTGGGAGCAAAAACAATCTGTCTAAAATGGCTGAATGCAGTAGGGAGTGCCAGACAGTAAAGCAAAGGGAAAGGGCACCCCCTGCCGTCCAACACAGGGAGCCTATTTTATGTACTTCACTACCTTTGCATGTCAAAACAATCAGTACCACAGAGTCCAGATCAATTTTGTCACAAATCATGATTTTTGAACTCTAAAATTCAAAGAATAGAAACTGAGGCATAAGAAGGGAAAATAATTTGCAGTCTCTAAGGACAAAGGACACAAAGTCAGCAGCCCTAGGTCCCAGTTACTGCTTGGTTATGATTAGTAATAGTTTCCGAGAGACAACAGAACGGAAAGGAGGTCCTTTTATAGTACACCATTCCCAACTTCAATAACGGACTTATGACCCCCTGGAACCCCACAGCTATAGCCTTCACTTCCCCAGGAATTCCTGTTGCAGGTGACTCTCAATGAAGATCACAAACAGGAAATGGAGGAGCAGGGAGTTGCTTGACATCCTGGAAACTAAGTTCTTAAGAACTGCAAGAGGGAGTAAGTAAGTGGGATAAAAAATAGACTTTGCAAGAACACTGCTGAGAACACAGACTGACTCTAAAGCCAGTTATATCCGCAGGGCTGGGAGACAGGCTGAGCCATAAAGCAACTCCACCCAACCTCACTCACTTACTCAGGATCAAAACACTACTTGCTCTGACAACACCCTCCATTATCCTATACTACACCTCCCTTGAGTAAGCCAAGTACCTATGACTAAAAGAGAACACTTAAGAAAGGTAAAAAAAAGAAACAACTGGAAAAACTCACGGGTACAAGTCACTAATGGTTGCCACTGGTCAAATGAAGCTGCACAAATATGACAGTTTATCCAACATCCCTAAAGTGAGATAATGGCAACACATACAACACAGGTACACAAAAATCACAAGAAGTTAAAAAAAAAAAAAAAGGTATACTCTGGCATCACTATAGTTTTCTCTGAAGAAATAGGGTCTTTGTGGAAGAATCCTAGATCTCTGAGGCATATCTGAAAGATCAGAACACTTAATAATCTCTCTAGAAAATAACTTTCGGTGAGGGTAGCATAGCTTTGGAAATGCCAAGTTCACCTAGCATACAATAAGCCATATCTATTAAGCATTGCATCAACTCTAATTCTGGGAAGAGGAGAAAGCAAAAGGGTCCCATTGGGTGTTAATATAAGAAGCTGCCCAGATGGAGGATTTCTAATTTATATTCTTCATGGTTGTAATATACATAAGGGATAAAGTCAGCACTTTAAAACAATTACTAAGGTATACATTATAGAAGGAAAAAACATCATGCCAACCAAATAGCAGTAATGCCTGCCAAAAGGTAACCATGTCACTGATATCTTGGCCAAAACATACATTTATCTGCAAAATCCCACAGAACCAGACTGTCACAGATGTGCAAGCTATAAGGAGGGACAGGGCAAACTTGCATTAATGAACAAACCTGAAGGACAAGAACAAAGCCAGACAGAATCCCAAAGGAAGAACCAGACGCTGAGAGTCATAAAGAAGGGGGCAGATCTAAGTCTGAAAGGGTAGCAGAAAAGCAGTATTAAAAATGTGGGCACTTCACCAAGCATTTGGTCATGCAGAATACAGTCATTGAGTTTCCCAGATACTTTCCCAGCACACCCAGGATGGTGACTCAATTAGGGAATGCTAAAAAGAGATCTGCTTCCGAGATGTGGGTGAGGAGGGACTGGAAGGACAGGCACTGTCCCAAGCAAAAACCCAGGTATGTCAGCATAGAGATAGGATAGGTTTATGCAAGGAAACAACAGGCTAGAGGGCAGAAGAAAAGGCATTAAAATAAGGTACTAGGAATAAAACTCTTCCTGGATTGAAAAATGTTTTATTATCAGAAAAATTATACATAAAAAACAGAATAATTAATCCTCATGTATACATCACTGAGTTTCAACAGTTACCAACTCATGAACAATTCTGTTTCATCTATACCCTAACTCACTTCTAAATCCCATATACGATCCACAATTATTTCTGTATGTGTCTCTAAAAGATGACTTTTTAAAAAATGCCATGCAACCATTATCACACAAATTTCCAGCTGTCTCAAATGTCAAGTGTTTTGTTTAGTTCATTTGGATCAAGATCTAAATAAGTTCCATATTCTATACTGGTTGATAAAATTTAAAATTCTCTCTTAATCTATATGTTCCTCTCCATCTCATGTTTTCTCCTGAAATCTATTTGTTAAAGAAATCAGGACACTAATCACTGGTAAAAAGCAAGCAGCACTAGCACAGTGACTTTACACAGTCACTGGAAGCAAGCACCTGAGGTTTCTCTCAACATGCCTGCATTCTTGCCACTCCCTTTCACTAAGTGCTGGATTCTAAGCCCAATATATCTAGGCTTAAATTCTGGGTTGGTGTTTACTTGCTATAAAATCTTAATAAGCAAAGGACATGTTAATTCTCTATTTCACATCTCTCAATTATAAAACAAAGATAATACTAATTAGGTATTATGGAAATAATGTTTTGATAACTGGAAATAATAGGTGATAATCCCCTGTCACAAATCTGACATTAAATAGCTATTCATAATTTAAGACTGAATGAGAAGGCAAAGGACCTTCATCTTTTTTTTTAGGTGTTCCAGATCAGTTTTAATCTCTGCTGTGTCTTACCCACACTAACCTAAATAAATACTGAGTAAACTGCAGATTTCTAAACCATTCTCTATAACAAAGGATTCTAGAAATACTCTGTTTTATTCAGGGTTGGGAAGGGAAGTAACAGGGTAAGAGCAGAACAAAGAGAACAGATGGAATAAACACCCAGCCCCCAGCCTGAGTCTGCAGAGACAGCTGCTGGCTTTCGTCATACTGCTGTTTTTTTCCCTTCTTTGTTCCTGAGGTGGAAGCCAGGAAAGGGTGGGGAAAGAGGAGGAGGGAAGGGGTGGAGATGAGGGCAGGACCGCCATCTCTGTTACTGAAAGTCACCTGATCTTCTCCACCAATCCCTAGTCTCTGACCTCACAATCTGGAACCTGAGCCAAAATAGCTCAACTGCGCACACCCCGTGGCCGAAAAGAAAAATGCAAGCAGAATAAGAAAAAGGGGAAACTCTTGGGAAGGATTTTTACAGTTTTTCTTGCTAAGAGAAATGCAAACACACACCCAAGTAGAGTGCTGTATCTTCCCGTCTAATAGATCTAAAAGAAGAAATCACTGGCTCTAAGAAGAGTTGGGAATATTGTAGGATCAGGAGGAAAGAATAGTTCCATCCCATCTTGCAGAAATGGTGTTACCAATGCCCTTCTGTTATATTACTGGGGTCCTTTGCCCAATGTTACTTAGAGATGAGAGTTTTTTTATATTGGAATCTGCTTTTTTCAAAAAGACACTACTACGAGTGAAGTAAAGGATGCTGTTACTTGCTTTATAGAACCAAATGCTAGTACTCGACTTGGCAGATGAAGTATCAGGTCCAAGTACTTCTAGAAATCTAGAAGTCTTCTAGAATCTTCTACAAGCATCGCAGACACTAAAATTTCTTTTTTAACCCTGCCCTTTTCATTATAAAAACAATATAACCACGTTATAGAAAAATCAAAAGAAAAATTACCTAGTACCCTAGCAAAATCTGACAGTATTCTGGTATATTGCCTTCTAATCTTTTGCTTCTGCATTTGTTTTTAATGCAAAACAATTATAATAAGGTGTACATAATTTGCTTCCTGCTTTTCACACCAAACAGTGAATCATAAGCATTCTTCCATGTTGCTCCAAAGGCAATGGGCGAAGAGTTCTAATACATGGGACAGTTACAGGACACTAAGTTCTAGAGCAATTAATCTCCATAACAAAAACTGAAATAGAATCAAGAAAACAAATAAGGTAGCCCACTCCTTTCCTTTAAAGGCCTTTTATAGAGTAGCATTCCTTTGCTAGCAGTACAAAGATCTATCCCTGTTTGAGTGTCACACTCAAGTGAAATCTGGAAGGTTCCCTGGCAGAACTTTGCAAGCCTCTCTTCCCCATATCATAATGGCTGTAAACTCTGGTATGAGTTGCCATACATTTACAGAGCTGATATTGGTAACTAACTCTTCAGTTCATTGCTTTGTAAGAGTTTTTTAAGGAAGATCAAAAGGACACGTATACATGCTAAGATGCAGTCAGATCAAATGGGTTACTATAGCTACCATTTCAAAAAAAAGGGACAGATTATTTCATTACTCTGTTTTATCCCTGTGTTCATTATAAAAGTAATGTCTTCTTATTAGAAAATTAGAATTTTTTTTAATGAGGAAAGTCTCTACATACTGATATGAAGAATCTCCAGGATATAGATGCAAAGTATAGAAACAGTAAAGATAGTACGTTCCTTTTTTTTGGTAAGAGAAGGAAGGATAAGAATCTGTATCAGCATTTGTTTATAATTTTTTTAAGTCTGAAAGGATAATCAAATTAATAAAAATGGTTAGCTCTAGAGGGAAGAAGAAGGAGAAGGATGGCATGGATGAATACTAGGGTGGGAATAAGACTTTTTTTTTTAATAATGTTTTTACTTCTGAACCACTTATGTATCCATGCAGAAAAACAGGTAACAGTCTCAAAGAAAAGCCCCAGAGGAAGCATTATATGGAGATACCCTTAGTATTCCTTGCAAACTAGCCTGTCTACAACCTTATGTTTGGAGGGAGACTTGTTCAGCAACAGCAGCAAAGTCATTTCAGGTCCAACAACTCCCAAATAGTGTAATGTCAAGGGATCCTCAGAACAGTGCTTTTTCCTTGAGGAACAGCTTTGAGTTCCAGTATGTAGTAAGAGAGCACCGGATCACTCTTTTGCTCACCCCAAACCCTAGTTCTGCTTTGACACTTGCTGGACATCTATCTCATTTCTTTGCCTAAACACATCTCTAATCTCTACCAACTCCAGGTCTCCATAGCAAGAGAATAACCAAGCTTGAACAAAAGTTATGTCTGTATTGCTGTAACATTCTTATTTCAATCTCTCCCTCCTCCAATTTCTCACAGCTCCTTCTGTGTTATACAAGCCTGAGTCCAGCACAATACTCTGCCCTAATCACTCTGCCCTCCATCCAGCCTCTCCAGCTGAGTCAATCTCTAAGTGATTCCCAGCTACTTCACTGACCACAGAGGACTTCTTCAAAACATTCTTCTAAGATAGTTACTGAGACCTGGTTTGGAAGATGGCAAGAAAAGAAAATAATTTTTAAAGTGCCTGTAAAACAGTGGCTCCAAAATTGACTGCTAAGTCAACAGAAGATGTTGAATTGTTTCCTAATCAGTCTCATGACCTCCATAAGAACAGGGATAGTACTTACATAATACCTATTCAGATACACACATCAAAATATTATTAAGAGAAAAGGTAAAGAGTGGCTTAATTCATACCATTAGGATGCTCCTCATGTAATCCTTATACTGAAGTTTGAGATTTACTGGTATCAACAGACATTTAAGGCTAGGGACTGTGTGCCAAGATGTTAGAAGTTTAAGTAATACTGATCCCCCAACTAGATGGTCTATGTCTCAGACAATGACATTTAAAAGGACATTTGGTCAGAAATAAAATCTGGAATCCACAGATAATGGCAGATAGCACCTTGGATTTAAAAGTTACCATTTTGGTCTATATATTTCTAGAAAAGTGTGACACAGGTATACACTAAAGTTGGGATGACTAGAAAGAAAGAGGCTCTAAAAATGAGACTAACTGGGGATAATTAGGAGTTAACAAATGACACAAAGGGTTGCCTTTTGACTGTGAAACTTTCTGCACGAGCATATTCTTCCAAGTTAGACCAGGGGAACTCCCTGAAAAAATAGATTCAGTATATAACCTCTGGCTAGTTATCAATATATAATGTGGGTAGGTTCTATTATGTGCTTAAAGTACCTTTTCAGCAGAAACTGAGACAGAGATGGGATTATGAGTGTGTATATAATGAGGCTACAATGAGCTACCAAGCTGATAAAATACAGTCCTCTCTTTGAGCCCTCTCAAAGGAAGACTCTGCTTTCACGAAGGCATCAGATGAAAAACAGAAACCTCTTCCAGCCTCTGGACCCGAAAAAGAGCATTAATATTGCTACTGTAGAAAATACTTGCTGCAACAGGACAAGATCCTTTGTAAAAGGACAAGCTGTAGCTTTCTGCGTAATTTAACGGCTGATCAGTCCTCCAAATAAATTTCCTGACAGGTAGAGGGCAGTATACTAAGCAGCTTGTATTTGGAAAGGACAGAGGTTGCCTCTCTCTAACGTGATGACATCACTACCAAACGTAACAATGACACATCTAAAATAAAAGAGTTCCATGTGCCATCTGGTGGCAGAAAGCAGAAAAGCACACTGCTGCAAATAAAATAGCAAATTCCCCAAGTCGAGAAGAAAATTAAAATGTAATTCCTTTATCTGATGCCGCTGTCCCTTAAACTTCCACCAGAAAGTCTTCTGTGGAAACTACATCAGCAGACTTCATGCAATAGCTTTAAAATTTTGCCCCAGTTTAGCTCTATACTTCTCAACACTGGTTGTAAGCAAGCAGCAGCTCCTAAGGCTTGAACTTTGGTGCACAGAATAAGAGAATTAAAGTTAGACTAAAACAAACAAAATAACAAAAGGACTTAGAAGGCTGTCAAAAGCCAAAGAAGAGTCTGACATGACAGATAACACCAAAGACAGCTTATTGTAAGGAAAAAAAAAACCAGAGTAACAGAATCAGAAGTTAGGAACTGAAAGATATCTTTTAGGTTCATGTGTCTCACTTTACAGATAGAGTCAAGGTATGAAAGATAACCTTTGGTGCAATCTTATTAGTGGTCTGATTAAAACAAGATATCACTTTTCCCCTACTATACATTACCATAAATAATTTTTTTTATTTTTGGTGGAAGTATAAATTGCTATAATCTTGTACCTAGAAACTTGGGCCCAGAAATCTGATTTTTAAGAAATTACTGTGCAGAAATACAAGCTGGCAAAGACAACTAGAAATAGATGTTTCCTAAAGCACTGCTTGTAATATAAAAAAATGGAAAACTTATTTGTATTATATGACAGAATACAACTATCTGAAATAATGACGCAGATCTACATGTAAGGACATCGAAATGCTGAAACATGTTAAGCAAAATACAAAACAGTATATACTGTATGAGATCACACCAATTGCATTTAAAAAGAAGTATATATACCTGCATGTTTCTGTAAGTTTAATTTCCTTGTCCCATAATTTTCCAGTAAAGTTTTATTCAAAATTTACCACACTTTCTCACTTGAACTAAAAAGGATTTTCCCATTCCTTTATTAGAGTAACATATGCATATAAAAAGTATGATTTAACAGGACATCTTTTTACCTTACATTTCCAGTGTATTCTACATACTTGTTAAAAGGAAGATAACAAATTAGTCCAGGAACTGGCTTTAGACAGGACCATGGTAACAAATGAAGACAGAGGTAGGTAATAGTAATGATGGAAGTCTCTGGAAGTTCCTCTTCTGACAGCTTAAATTTTGTCAGTGAAGTAGGAAGAAAACATCCTCAACTGAGAATGAGGATGAGGGAAGTTTGGGCTGTTGAGGAGGAAAAAAAGGTGTGAAATAATCTGTAGGAGAGCAGGAAATTAAATGAATCTGAAATGCTCAAAATATGATTGCCTGGCAGTATCAAGGGCCAAGCAACTTCATAAATTAAGCAGAGGAGAGTTGGGAGAATAGCCAGTGAGTTAGCAGGAAAAGTAAAAGTGTTTCCTGTCCTGAAAGCTAAGAGAAGAAAGTCTATCAAAGGAGGGCCCAGTTGTGTGGTTTTCTCCAGCCATGTTCAGTTGCACACCTACAGGAGCAAGACAAAGACAGAAATGGAATTAACCAGGAATGTGGTTTTGCCAATCAGGTATGAAATGAGAGAGGTAATGGAAGAATAATACCCAAGGGAATGATTATAATGATTTACCAAGGAATTTTAGCTGAGGGAAAGAATGAAGTCATCAAGAAGGTTAAGGACAGTGAATGGTCTCTGCAGGGCTGGAGGACTGTTGGGGTCAGGATACCAAAGAGAATAAGGTAAAAAGATAGAATCCTGGTGGTATGAAATGAGATCCTAGAAGGGCTACACTTACTGCAATGACCATAGTGTGAAATGGGTAAGGTAGGATAGAGGACAAAATCTGTAGAATTCAAAGAACTGAAAGGCCAGAATATTGGCAGGATCATGATCTTTTTGTATAAAAATTTCTAAGAATTAAGTCAGAGGTAGTATTGGAGTATAGAAGAGAGTGAACATAAGACAAGAGCTAAATTGGTGGAGAAATGAGGAGTAATGTGGGTGGCAGTAGATGACAACATGAAGAGGGAAAATGGGTGACATAAGTTTATGTCAAAAGATTTGAAATTGTTGGTTTTTAGGAACTGTTTCCTTTTAGGAAAAAGAAAGGCAAAATGATCTGAAAGTGGCAATGAAGAACAAAGATGACATCTACCACATCTCCAAGCCCACTGGAGTGAGGTTTATGAGAACAAAGAAAAACAACCACATGAGCAAGCAAAAGGGAAAGCAGTATTGACAGAAAACCAGGTTTCCAGTAGAACAAGGTAAAAATGTTTTGCCAGTAATGGACCATGAATTCAAGAAGGCACAGTGGACCCATTTCAGGAGCGTAGGTGGGATGGGAGGAGACAGAATAGGAAACACGCAGGACCTTATGGTGATTAAACCATGGGAAACGAAGGATGACCTAGGAGTCTGGGGCTGCCTGTGGTAAATGACATAAACCAAGATAAATGGCATAATATTAGATCCAGTGGATTAAAAGCAAACGGTGATGGAAAGGTTGGGGTGTAGAGGGGCACATGAGGGGGTAGTTTAGGTTCCTTTTTTATGCCACTAGTGACAGTAAGATGAAAGCCTGGAAGAGGTTTTTACTTTTTCCGTGTGAAAGACTTCTGGCAACCCCAGATGATAGGGATGGATTTATGTTTTTAAATCACAAGGGACTATCATCTGATATCACAGAACTTCCCAATTTCTTTGTGCTAGTAGTCTGACCCTACTCAAAACCCAAGAGAAGCTAAGTAATTAAAAGGTAAGAATCCCAACAAATGTTCACTTGACACACTTGAGTGGAATAAGGAACTGATGAAACAGACATCTTTCTGCCAACAGACTCACTGAACAAGGTAGAGCAGGTTGAGCTCTCACAAAATCTTGCTGCTAAAGGTTAAAGCTGCAGAAGCTATAGATTCACTAATAAAGATCCAACCGGGTGAGTGCCACCTAGTGGACAGAAAAGAATAATAGGGGAAAAAAAAAAAAAAAGACCCCTACAATTCTCTTTGGGAAAGGGGCTCCTGCTGAATGAAGCCTGAAGCAAGAAAATTATGTCAGAGCAGCAGACAAGTAAACCTGTCTGTTGTGGCTAACAGTTCTGACTTCTGGAACAATAGAACTGGAGCCACACAGTCAAATGCTAACTAGAATACTGTTATTTTTTAATAAAATTCTCTGCTCTTAGTGAAGATCTTACTTTTAGCCAGAGATTTTTCTAAATTACTGCCATTAAATATTTGGAGAACTGTTCTGATGCTCACAGTTCCCATAATGCATCTCTAACAAGACTAATGTTCCGTATTGTTTTTGGAAGGAAGGAATAAACCTAAAAATAAAAGTCACTGTACGTAGGACATGAGTTATCCACCATGCTATGATTCAAGAGGTGATAGTATAATGATCACGTAACAAAAGAGAATAAGAGAAGAAATGCAAAATGAAAACTGGTTTATCTTGTACATACAAATAACGAACTGCCTAAGGCTACTATATCAATGAAAATGATCCCTTGGAAAAGATGGAAGAAAACAATTTAACTACTGGACATGTTTCCAAGAAATTCAAAAAGAGCTGACAAAGAGTCCATGATAAAAGAGTCTTTGCTGATCACTATAATAAGGAAAGTGAGAATGTGAAAAAGGACTAGAAGTTTGACGGTATTGTCTATCAAATGTAAATTCAAAATATTCCCTGGCAGGGAATAAGTTAACTGAGTAAGTAAATTCCTCATTTATGGGAAATAAAGCCTTCAGAAACACGACACTCATCTTTAAAAGAAAAATAATGGGTAAAAGAATCTGGAGGATAAAATTTTAGGACCAATACCTGTGACACCCTTAGCTCTCCTCTTGTAAAAAGGCACACATATTCTTGAACATTAATAAAGCAGTAACTGGAGACTTCACTACAGAAGGCAGATGTGCAGAGTGAGGTATGTGCTTTCTTCGATGCCCATTCTTGGAGGGACCAGTAGGTATATTGAAGGTTTTAGGTATCAATAAAACATAAGGGGGATACTGGCATGTTTAACAAATAGTAGAGCTGTGTTTATCAAGCAAGAGAGGAAATAATGCAATATGTGAGAACCTAGTGTTCAAATAACTTCTTCATCAACACTGGCAACCACTGGGCTGAAATCATCTAAGCAGTGCTTCTACCAGACAAAAATGTCTTAACAAAAAAACAAAACAAAACAAAGAGATAAACATGTCTTATTTCTTCAACTGGATTAGTTTTGCTCGAGTTGAATATTGCCAGAACATGCCTTTTCCTTTATAACCCTAAATACCCAGTACCTCACTTACTTTCCCTAATCTATTATTGTTCCTTTTTTTCTACTCAGTCACTGCCAATTCAAGGACATTTGCGTCTGAGTGAATGAAGTGGTTCCTGAAGGCAGCATATCCCCTTCTTGCAGCTTTTGTCTGGATCTAAGCTTTCAGGGGCTCTTGGGGCAAGTATGTACACTCCTGGCACTTTGGAGTCATTGTTTAGAATTTGAACTCTGGCTCTGATATTTTTTATATAGTTTGGAAAAAGTTATTTAATCTATGTTGCTACTTCATCTGGAAGAAGAACTATTTACAAGGTTGATAATGAGTAGTTATCTATCATTTAATTATATCATCAATATTAAGACTATGAATGAGAGACTTGGCAACTGATACGGGCTTCAGTATTCACACTAAATTGGTTCAATATTCAATTCAGTATTCAAGAATTACTTTTAAAAAGTAGTAAGGATGAAAGCCTTTTTCTGAAATATAAACACTAGAGATGTTTAAAGCACTGGAAGTAAAGTAAACTTGCTGTCATACTGATCTGTGCTTTCTAAGTGTTTACTTCTGAGGTTTTGAAATTCCTTATCTGACAAAAACCTAAACCCTAAATAAGAAGCACAAAGACTTTTTACTAAAGTTTTCTTTTTTTTTTTTTTGGCCTTTTGTGAAGAAAGGGGCCACTTTAGTATTTTTAAAATACTACTATATCCAATTCATAATGAGAATATAATGCCCAAGAAGACCACTAAACTGTATAAAACCCAGCTAGAATTAATAGGAATACAAATAGAATTAAAAAATGGAGATGGGGGAAGGGAGAAAAGGGGCCCACTAGGTGTTCATTTGCAGTGGCACTAAGAGTGCAGAGCCCAGACTCAAGAAACTTATGCCAGAGGCCAATATAGGGATTCCGTGAACTTACAAATTAGAAAATCATTTAATTTTGACTTTGTCAACTAGTCTTTATTGATACACTAATACAATATACGTGGTCACCATCACAGTATTTTAATTAAGAGAGTGGAAGTAATTCCTTAGGCTGGACTTTGGCATGGAAGGGGACAGTTTTCTCAGAGGAAAAGGCCATTTTTGTCCTGAATGATAGGGCAACAAAACAGACCTGAGCATTATGGTCTTATACTCCTAGACACACACACACACACACACACACACACACACACACACACACACACA
>NW_022436941.1:141213-263211 GCF_009761245.1 Sapajus apella
ACACACACACACACACACACACACACACACACACACACACACACACACAATCACTAGGGGCCACCAAGGCACCTCGCAATCTGTTAGGCTCCTTATTAGAACAAAGTGTAGCCTATTTCCATCAGATCACTTAAGGAAAAAAATAAGAATCACCTTTAAAAATACTAATTGACTGGGGAGAGGCGGGGAAAATAAATGCTCCAACGTTGCACTTAATTTTCATCACTAAGGTCGTAATAAACCTCTAAACAAACAAAAATGCTGGAAGAAGATGAAAACACAAAATTATTGGGCTATAATTGTCATTATACATGACAAGATATTTGAAATACTATCTCTCTCAGGGAAATAACTAACAAGTACCCTATCACAAGGCAGCATAAAACCACAAGAATTAAAAGTGAAGAAAGAAGAGGGCAAAGTAAATCAGCTCTTCTAAAATAAAAGGAAACACATGAAGGTTAAAAAAGAAAAGCAAGAATTTATATAGAAAAAAATGGACCAGAAGTCGAGACTCCTGGTTCTGATCCTAACCTTGGGAAAGCTACCTAACTGTTCAGAGTCTATATATGCTACAGAGTGGAGATAATACACATCCTGCCTGTCTTATAAGGCTTCTTTGCATGTCAAATAGGGTAATTCATGTTAAGGCACTATAAAACTTGTAAAACAGCACAAATGTAAGGTAACAGTATTATTACTTACGTTGTCCCTCACCTTCTAAAGAGATAAGTATGTGATAGTTTAATATGAAACAAAATTTCTTCCCTGTTAATACCAAAGCTATTAGTCCTTTTGAAGTCCAAGGGAGGGGAAAAAAAAGAAAGAAAAGAAAAGCTAGCAAAGACAAATCAACCCTCAATCTCTAGTCTCAGTTTCCTAATGAGAAATTCCTTTATATCTATTTCATCTTTTTCTCTAATATTCAAGAGACCAAACTAACAGGCTCTTTTGCATTCTTACCTTTGGAAGCTTCAGGAACAAAGTGCCAGGAGGGAGAAGGCATCCAATATTGGAAAGAAACGGAAGGAAGAAAAGAAATCACATACGGTTCTTTGTTAACGTACACAGCCACTCCGCCACCTGAACTGTTAAAGACTCTATCCAACCCTTATTAATTAAGTACTTAGGACTGGAAATTGCACCTTAAAGCAGTGCCAGAATTTGTTCAAAAGTATCATCAAAATGAGCCCAAATCAAGCTCTGTCACTTTAATCTCATATTCCTAAAAGTTATACTAATACAAAATACCTACATACAATAGTTCTCTTTCCCAACCATGTAACTCCTTAATATTTAATATAATAACATATTTTCTTTCTTTGGAATGGGAAAATCCATCTGTCTTCCATCCAACATACCCTTTCTACCCTCACCCAGGGAAGGAAAGGGAATAGGAAACCTGATGAAAAAATATTCTAAGCCCTACACTGGACCTTTGCATCAAAGAGGAAGGTACTCACTCTTGGTCTGGGCAGAGAACGTAAGGGTAAGTTTGGCAAAAAGTTCATTGTTCTCAAAGCGGTCCTCCTTCACCTTTGTCCAGAAGCAGTCCTGGGAGAGGTCCTCAGCCACAAACTGTAGATAAAGGCAGGGTGTTAAAAATTAGTAAACAGAGCCCTGTACTTTCCAACCTAAAAAAACAAATGAGTCTGTAAAATAGGTGGCTGGCTGATTATCAACAATGTCTTACTAGAATAAGACTAACCTGAGGCACAGAATAGTGTGGTGGGATTAGGAGAGGGATTAGTATTAAAGAATACTTCCAGTTTATTTGTTTATGGATGCATAAATCTAAGAATTAGATTCACGTATACTATGTATCTTCCTCCTAACTCCAAATCCTCTAGCTTCAGAAGCATTAAGGCTTTATTTCACATCTTCTCTTGCTCTCCATCATATTTTCCCCACCAGTTTGGCTAACTGTGCCAAATTTGCTCATTTTATGAGCAAATAAATCCCTAAGCTCCTTTATATTAACTTACTTTCTAGAAGCAAAAGGCTAACTAACTCAGAATCACAGGCATCTCAAACACATCATGGGAACAATGCTGTGCATGCAAATATGGGCTATGTAATTTACATCCTGTGAAACTGGGGTAGAGTGGATTCATAAATCCATGACTTTTGGATCAGCACAACTATCAGTAGCTTGCGGACTAGTGAATGACCATTATCAAACTGTGTGTTACCATGGTATTGATAGCCTCAGAGAAAAGGCAAAAAACATTAAGTATAAGTTTAGTTAAGATTAAATTCAGAGTACAGGGTTCACAGAACTCTCCATGGTGATGTATGGCATATAGAAGATGCCCAGTATCTGCTGAATAAACATAAGCATGAGTGAAACTTGAAGACAGAAAGATGTAAGCCATAAGGGAGGTGCAGCCCATCCATGCACAAAATACAAAGAAGAAAACTGGTAGTAAAATGGTTTCTTAAGATCAACTGGTGAGGCCAGGCGCAGCAGCTCATGCGGTCAGGAGATTGAGACCATCCTGGCTAACAACACAGTTAAGCCCCAACTCTACCAAAAATTAAAAAAATAAATTAGCTGGGTGTGGTGGCAAGCGCCTGTAGTCCCAGCTACTCAGGAGGCTAAGGCAGGAGAATCGTTTGAACCTGGGAGGCAGAGGTTGCAGTGAGCCAAGATCAGGCCACTGTACTCCAGTCTAGGCAACAAGAATGAGACTTCGTCTCAAAAATTAAAAAAAAAAAAAAGATATACTGGTGAAGAAATAGAGATCTTACCTTGGACCAGTTTGGCCTCCGGAGCTGCACCTCTGGCTTATAAAGCTTTTTGGGGGTTAATCCAAATGGCAGAACTGGGGCTGCAGGAACTCCAAATCCAAATGGGGGAGGTGGAGGCATACCCATGCCGGGTGGAGGCGGAGGAATGCCAGGGCCTCCAGGAAAAGGAGGAGGTGGAGGGATTCCAGGACCACCAGGAAGAGGGGGAGGAGGAGGTGGCATTCCTGCTCCTCCAGGCAAGGGAGGAGGTGGTGGGGGGATTCCAGCACCACCAGGCAAAGGAGGGGGTGGAGGGATGCTAGCACCCCCAGGCAAAGGAGGGGGTGGAGGGATGCTAGCACCCCCAGGCAAAGGAGGGGGTGGAGAGATAGCAGTAACCCCAGGTAAAGAAAGGGGTGAGAGGGTGATACCAACACCCCCAGGCAAAGGAGGTGGTGGTGGAGGAGGAGGAGGAACTATGGTGCTACCCCCAGGAGCAGGTGGTGGTGGAATAATAGTGCCACAGTCACCAGGTAAAGGAGGGGCAGGGGGAACAGTAGCACTACTAGGAACAGAAGGAGGTATAGCAACAGCTGCCGCAGAGAGGGAAGCCATTTCTTTCTTGGCATCTTCCAGTTCCTTTGTCAGCTTGGCAACCTACAGAAATAACATCAATGTGAGTACTTCTCACCCCACTTCAGGGAGTACTGGGGCTAGAAGGAATCTAACAAATGACTTAATCCAAACTTCTCATTTTACAAATGGAGAAACTGAGAGGAGTCAGAAAGATCACATGATCACTTAAAGTCACACTGCTTAGCAGCAGAGACAAAACTAGAATTCAGGTCTTCACGTTCTTAGTTCAGAATGCTTTGTATTAAAAAGACAATTTCAACATTTATGTTAAACTCTCCCTTGATTAAAAAATGTAAAAGTCAAGTAAATCAAATGTTCTAGTTATATAACTAATATATGTGCTACACAGATGATTATATAACCACGTAAGTAATCAAGTTATCAGACATCAAAGATCATTTAACTATTTACTACTGCACCGGGAGTGTGTAAGGATAAATCTGTGCAGAGATGACTAAACAGAAAATCAGCTGATTTGTAACAGTTTAGTTTTTATTCCTAATTAGAAGATTTATCACCTTCATTTTTAATGTTTTTTTGTATTTTCCAGATTTTCTGTCTTATGTATTACTTACCCCCAACACAAACCAAAAACCAGTATATTATTTTAAAAATATGCACCATGTAACTAGATTGCCTATTAGTAGCTGATCCCTCCCTAGAAGTGAGATGATTGACTCCTGTTCTAAGCCATGTACATCTTGAGGTTACAGGTCACTCTGCCTTCCCTGCTCAGGCATTACCTCTCCTGTAAGCTGGGACACCTCTGCTTCTAGATCCTGTTTCTCTGTGGTAATTTGTTGCTTTTCAGAATCCAGTGCATCCTTTTCTCCCTGAAGATTCTGAAGCTTCTGCTCAAAGTCACTTTCCATCTTTTTCATTTCCACCTGTAGCTCATGTCGGGCTGTTAACTCTGAGTCCAGCTAGAGAAAAAAACGAATCAGGCTCCCAGTAAGCTCTCCAGCTCAGTAAGAAGCACAAGTATTATTACCCATAATTCCCCTCACCTCCTCTTTTGCCTGGAGGTGCTGGAATCTGCCCCCCACCCCCATCTCCTGTTTTGGGCCAATAGTTGATCTACAGAGCTCACAAATTCAGGCTATGCTTGGGGAAAAAAAGCACCATGATTCTAACCTTAAAATCAAGATTAAAGGAGAAGGGAATCAGTTCATTTCCATAGATTCCCTATTTTTATAGTAAAGAACAAAACAAAGATTTTAAAGGTATTTAACTAGGACAGCCATGGTAGTACAATCCCAATAATCTCTAGGATAAAAAAACCTATTAACCACAGTAAGAGTCCTTAACAATCGAAGAGAAAAAGAAAACTCAAAGACATTTTCCACTTCTACTGTTCAAAGGACCGCAGTTCCTAATGTTCTAGGGATAAGAGGCCTAAAATGCCACGCAAACCTGTGAGTCCCATCACTATTATATGAGTATCATCTGTCTTTCTTTTCCTGCCTAGTAGCTCAAGAACTGCAAACCCACCAGGAAAGCTCCTCATAATGACTTCCATATCACCTTCTCCAATGACTAACCTATACTGGAATGGTTTCCCCTGGGAATTACACATCAGATGCTAAATGCTTCCATAATACCACAGAAAAAAAGTGTCTCACAGGTCAGGAAAATAATAATCCTCAAAGCAAGATATACTCAAACAAATGTTTTTGGTCTCATATACACCTTCTTTTCCAGCTCTGCAGCTTTGGCTTCAGATTTCTCCACCTTTGTCTTATCAATCATTTGATCTGAAAAGAAGAAGAGTCAGTAAGTAAAGCTCCCAATTCTCTTAGTTTATTTCTTTTATACCCAAGCCCTTCCAAAGAATAGTCTTTTATCTTTTTGATTATTTTTATTATCTTTCTTAATGTTCTGCACTAGACAAAGAAATTAAACTTTCAGTTAAGTTCAACATGTGATCTCTGGGTATGCGGTAAAGCCACTGTGCTGGTAGCAGGAAGAATGCCTATGAGTGACACTTTTGACTTTCTGAGACCAGCAGGAGTTCCTGCAAAAGGTGCTGGTGTGTGTTTTATGTAGAAATAAACTAAAGACCTATAGATTCCTAGCAAAAATACTGGTTATGATGTAAGAAAGGACAAAAACAGAAATATCTGGGGACTGGAAAGGTATCTTCTCTGACATTTTCACTGAAAAAAGATGCAAAATGCAAGGAAGAAGCAAAACTTGGAGAAGCCAGATAGAAGAGTGTGCTTACCAATTAATCCCTCAATCTCAATCTGGAGGTGCCGGCACTTGAAGTCGGGATCAGCCCCATTCTTGTGTAGAATTATTTGGGAAATACATTCTTCAATCAACTTATAGTACTGAGGTCTACAAGAAAATAAAACGGGGTCATCAAAAGAAAATTAAAATATAATTTTCAGAAGTATTCAGGACCAAGAAAACTTAACTGCTTTGACAACTGAGAGACCTGGAAAAATTTTTGTAAAGATAACACAAGTATCACTGCCATGCTAAGAAAACTTCTTTTTCCACATCAGCTACGCCATCTACTTCAGATAATCAAAACTTCCTGCCATCTGCCTCCTAGTGCCAATACTTTCCATCTAAAAATTTGGGTTTGATCCTTCCTGTGATGTATAGTGCTATTGCTAAATCTATACTTCCAGGAAACTAGAAAGAATTTAAAATTGCCACCTCTCTTTGTTATCATCTTCATCCTATTTACCTACTTCCCTCCAAAAATAGACAGGCATTTCACCTTACATACTCTGACCTCTTCCACCGGGATGCCTTTGAGTTAGATTTAAAAAATAAGGCAACTTCCTTTATATCTGTGACTGAAGAACCCTACTCCTGGCTCTTTGTCTTTACTTTTTCCCTTTACAGAACAATCTTTGAATTTAAGGAATTCACTCTCCCCTTTTAGGCTCAAATTCAAAACTTCCCATAAGCACACCGTCTTACCTGGCCTCATAGTCATTTCGGACCAAGAGTAAGTGCTGCAGGATGGAAAGGAAGTATGGCTCTGCCTTTGAATCCTTCACTGTGTTTAAGAGAATCTGGAAGACTTCACTAAAGTCAGTGAAAAAGGAGAATAAGCTAAGGAAAGCGAACATGTAGAAATTATGTTTGACAAGTGGCTTATTCAACTCTTGGAAAAGCTAGGGAAAAGTAGCAAGACGCCACTTCCATTCTACTGGCTGTTCTTCCTGTAAACATCACTAGAGGCTTTAAGCTCTCTAAAACGTCGTTTTGCCAAGGGACCAGTGAGTTGGGTGGTACTATACACACAGGGGATCTCTAGTAAGTACTCGGCTTGACGATCAGGCAGTAGATAGAAACTAAGAGATAACTGCCTCAAAGTTACTTATTGAAAATATTAACAGGTAACTAAATTACTCCTTCTGTCAGTCCAAACATGTCTAAAATTCAGTTCTACACCTTAGAAAGCTAAGCTATCACATTCTAGGAAGTTTACAATGATTTTGATGGCTTCTATGCTCAACAACCCTCAGATCACCTTTACTGATTTCCCTGGTCTATAATAAGGTAAGTAAAGCCAGCAGCAATAAAAATACACATGCCTTATTTAATGAGAAGATACACAAGCCTAATGCTGTTTTGAGTCATCATCCCCCAAAACATTCCACACAGGGATCAGGGAACCAAATACAATGAATGTCTCATTTGTCTTGAAACGAGTCGGTAAAAGGATATTCCATCTCCATGCGAATGTCATCCAGCCGTCCCTTCAGGTCATAGGAATCCTCTTCCCCTTGTTCATCAAACACATTTAGTTGCACTCTCATATCATCATTTTCAATCTCTCGAAGGTCCTGTCAACAACAAAAGTAGAAGTTAGGGAACCCAAAAGTATCCTATGTGGTTAGAAACCTAAGCTTTTCAACCTGGTTTTTAATTGAAAACCAGCGTTGTCCCAGGAATTGCTGAGCCCTAGAGCAGGAAGGAACCAGGCTAGCCTTTCTAATGAAGTATAATATCTTACCTGCAACACCTGATGTAGCCCCAAGCGCATCAGTTCACTTCTGATGTGAACTCGGAAGTCAAGTTCTTCAGCTGGTGTGATGAGAGCATTAATCAGCTGTAGGCATCCAACCTAAAATGTGAAAATTCAGCAGCTATGTCAGTGCTAACTCCTGGATATCAAGAATCCATTTTCTTTACATACATTATTAGGTCCCCAAATACAACCTGAAAGATACAATACAAAAACTCTAAAAATGACTTTTCTACTACAGCAATGAAACCTGGTTTGAGTACAGATCTAGCGAGCCCAAAACTCTAAATTATTCCAAGGATTTGACAGTATATGTTGTTGTAGGTCTCAGTTTTCCTAGATTACAAACAGATACCATGCCCTTTTCCATCTCATAATGAGGAAAACAGTTCATTCTTTATCTTCTTAGAGAAAAGGTGAATCATTTTCCTTTCAGAACAGATTGTGAAATGTAGAATATATAGTTGGGAGCCACTCCATGTATTCTAGTAAAAGATCAAATGAATTTAAGTCTGTACATCTTGAATTCTATTCTTGGGCCCAGTTTCAGGGGATATACATGCCTTCAGTGCAATAGAGGTCCCACTTTTTAATCCATCCAGCAGTGGCTGGAAACGTTCCACTTCATCCATCTCAGCTCTTTCTGTCATTGCCTCCAAAACCCTTTCATTCCTGCCCAAGAGAAAAGAAAGGGAGAGAACTTTCCAGGTATTCTGACACAGACATGTATAATGAGTAGATTACACAGGGGCACAGATCAGTTAGGAAAAAGGACATTATCAGTGTTACAGATTTCTCACCATTATTATTATATTATATATATATATATATTATATAATATACATTATTATTCTCACCATTCAGTTTCCAGAAACTGCTGAAAACTAAGGACAATCACTTCAGAGAAATGCATTCCCTAAAACACATCCCTAGGCTTCTATCCATAAATACTAATCAAGTCCCCCGTTCCATGAAGTATAAACTGATACAACTTTCGGAGGGGCATTTAACAGTACTAATCAATTTTGCATGTATGTAACATATAGTCTACTTCCAGAAATGTATCCAACATATATGCATAAATGTGAAAGAAGATATGCCAAGGACATTCATTGCAATATCATTTGTAAAAATTATCATCTGGAACAGGTACAGAAATCTGCTTTAAAAAGTATCTGTAAGTCCAGAACAGGGTAATTGTTAAATAAATTATAGGGCTACATACATGCATACAGAATACTAAACAGCCACTAAAGATAATAAGGTAGACCTGTAAGTAGTGACATAGAAAAAATGTCCAAGATCTACTATTAAAAAGAAACAAGTTGAGAAGAATGATTTAACTTTCGTTAAACCAAATCCCTCTACAATAATAAAAATCTATCCTATATATGCAGTTGGTTTTATAGGCATAAGTGACATTCCTCAGCTCTTAAGATACTATCTCTTGGGGTGGCAGGTGTCTAGAATCAAGGGAATGCAGTATGTGTGTCTATGCCTAGGAAACATTCTATGAGACTATATTATCCCATTAACCGTCATTCTCTCCACAGAATAGGATTTAGCAAAGGGATGAGGCAGTTACATTTTACTTTATATACTTCTATAATGTTTGGATTTTAAAAATAACATTGTGTTACTTCTGAATTTAAAAAAAAAAAAAAAAAACAGTAAAAAGAAACCCTTGTCCTAGACAATAGAGACATTAGGAGACATCTTGCTATATCTCTGATAAGCAGTGGAACATTCAGGATAGCACCAATCACTTAGGAATTGTTCTTAAATGTTAAGATTCTTAGTGTTCACTTCTGGGAAGAAATACAATCTTACCTAGTATTTATGACCAAGGGGACACCCAATCAACTCAATTGTCCTCTAAACTAAGAAAACGATAAAATTGCAAATGAAGAAGAAAAATGATTCCAGTCACATACATATCCTCTGGTTGTGGTAGAATACAAAGAGCAGAAAGCAGCTTAGCTGCATCAATCATCATGTTGGGAACAGCAGGATCCATGGCTCTGACCAGTAGTAGGATTCCTTCTTCTGTCTCCAACATGGTCTTGATTCCAAACTAGTAGGGCCAAGAACAAAGAATGGAGGATGAAAGATGACAGCATCTAACTGGGGACAAGTTTAGGGGTTGTTACGGGTTGAATGGTATCCTCTCAAATTCATATGCTGAAGTCCTAACCTCCAGTACCTCAAAATGTAACCTCATCTGGAAAAATACTTGTTGTAAATATAATTAGTCAAGCTATAATGAAGTCATACTGGAGTAGAATGGGTCCATAATCCAATATGGCCAGTGTCCTTATAAAAAGAGGAAATTTGGATATGGATACATACAGAGGGAGAACATCATGTGATCACATAGGCAGAGATCAGGATGATGCATCTACAAGATAAGGAGTGCCAAGGATTGCCAGCAAACTACCAGAAACTAGAAGGGGTATGGAACACATGATCACACACAGCCTTCAGAAGAACCAACCCTGCTGATACCTTAGAGTTTGGAATTCTATCCTCTAGAATTGTGAGAAAATAAATTTCTGTTGTTTAAGACACCTAATTTTGTGGTACACTGGCAAACTAATACAGGGTAGAATACTTTTCCCAATATAATTAGAGATGAACATACCAAAATAATTTTCTAGGAGACACGAAATAATTATATGTCTTCCAAGAATAAAAGTCTCTGACTTTTATGTTTCTTGTTAATTCTCTCCCTCCTAATCCAATGGAATAAGTTAATTATAATAAAATTAAACAGTGAGGAAGAGAGATTTGCACTTAGAGGCATATGATTGTGGGCTTCCTGGGTTGAATTACTAAACAGGCAAAAAGAAGATTAAAAAATTCTAAAGTAGAAACAGTCTAGAAGAAAAAAGAAACAGAAAATAAAGTAAATCTTCCAAAAACAATTACTACAGGTCAGGAAATTCAAGAATTAGCAAAAGAAAGTAAAGAAAGAGAAACAAAATTGAGCCTGTTCTCTGCAACAGAAGTTAGAACTGAGAAAAAAATGTCCATAGAAGCATGTCTGCGTGGTAATGAAAAACAGTTATGAAGCCAAGCACGGTGGCTCATGCCTGTAATCCCAGAACTTTGGGAGGCTAAGGCGGGCAAATCACCTGAGGTCAAGAGTTCGAAACCAGCCTGGCCAACATTGTGAAACTCCATCTCTACTAAAAATAAAACATTAGCTAGGTGTGGTGGCATGTGCCTGTACAGGAGGTGGAGGTTGCAGTGAGCAGAGATTGTGCACTGCACTCCAGCCTGGGCGACAGAGTGAGACTCTGTCTCAGAAAAAAAGAATAACAGTTATGATACTAAAAGAGAAAGCTAGAAGTCTTGAACCTCATATTCTTAGTTACTATTTTGAATTTGCCAATACAAGAGAAAGAGCAGGGATCCAGATGGGGTTTGGAATGAGAATGAAAAAAATCTCACCTTGTTGTTCATAAAAGCTTTTAAGCAGCGAATGATCTCATGCTTGTTCCGGCTATCGTAACTCCTGTAATAGAAGACATCGACATCATCAGTGAGGTCCCTTTATTCTCTACCACTTTCCCATTTTTAATCTTACAAACAAGGTTCTTAGGAATAATGACCCCAACTAGTAGCTGAGTAAATTCTAGCACATGGCACTTTGCCCAGAAACACTGACGAAAATAGGTAAGTAAAGAGGGATCCTCACCATCAAAGAAGTTTGGCTGATCCTCTTGTAATCCAGGAATTTAGTATTACATTAAAACCTTCCTTTTAACTCTCTCTAGGCTCCTAAGTGCTAAATTGTATCAGGATAACATCCCATCTATTGCTGCTTGCCTCGCTACTTCACAGGTTTCAACACTGAAAAGGTATATACAGGTCTTGGCCTTGTATTATTTTGTTTCAGAAAGATTCCAGGAAGTATTTTGCTTCAGGCTGGCTTCGAGGTAGCCTAAGACAGTGCAAGGTACACCTAAAAATTATTCCAACTTTGAAGACTGCCACAATACTAGTCCCAAGTATATTATAAGACTTCCAAATGGATATGACCCAGACCAGATTACAGGGCCTATATCAGATTTTATTTCCAGATTGAAAAAGAACCAGTGCTGGGAGACTAATAATATTATGTGGTATATATTAGAGTTATTCAACATGAAATTTAAGTTCCTCCTCCGTTTCCTGTATCTATAATCATCATTCATCCTCTAGTCACCACTATGATAAACCCTTTCTCAGCTAAAAGTACATCCCCCCCAGCCCAAAACTTTACATAGCTATTTTCTCCTTCAGAGCAAATAGCCAAGTCCCCTATGACCTTCCAAGTAGAAGTTGCAAAGACCTGGAAGTCCTTACCCAGCAGTCTCTTCTTTCTCATCATGAAGTCGTTTAAGAATGTCCAATAAGGAGGCCAAGCCTTCGGCACCAAATGTTTGCACCCAACTGTAAGGAACAGAGAGAGACAATGCAGTATCAAATCAATAAATACTTATTTGCCAAACAAAGTTTATCCTGACAACTTTCTACTTCCAATTCAGACTATTCTCATACTTCACCGGCTCCTTTGATCTTCAGTCACCACCAATGAGCTCCAACATTGGGCTCCTACTCCTGTTATCTCCTCAGAATGCTCACCTGACAGGGTTGTTGTTCAGAGAGACACGAAGGGACTCCAGGCAGCTGAGCAGAGGCATATCCCGCAAGCCTGACCTCAACTCCTGAATATACATCATGGCAGACTTAGAGCTCTCCTTCTGACTCATACCCTGGACAGAAGGCATAGATACAGATTAGTAACAGTGGACCCAGTCATAAATTAGGGACTAGTATTAGTCAATAGAGTTTGTATTTTGTTTTTATTTTTAATTTTCGGTAGAGACAAGGTCTCACCATGTTACCCAGCCTGGTTTCAAACACATGGGCTCAAGCGATCTTCCTGCCTCAGCTTCCCAAAGTACTGAGATTACAGGAGTGAGCCACCACATCAGGCCAAGTTTATCAGGGCAGATACCCATCACACATACCACCAAAATATGTGAGACTTAAAACTGCCTATCTCATTCCCTATATTTACATACTTCATGAAGATTTAACCAGGCAAAAAGTGTGGAAGAATAGTAGCTCGATAAGACAGTAAAAAGTTAATGGGTTTATATAGTGGAGTGAAACAGAATTGATGCAGACATAAAATGTTACATAAAACTGGCAAAACAAACAGGTCCAAGACAAGGGCGCAGTCTCCCATGTCATGGATACCTGCCCCAGGACTCACAGCCTTGGAAGTATACAAGTACTGGGACACCATCTCCCTCTTGATGATGATGTCCTTCTCCCTCAAAGGTTGCTGTTTCTCCTCATTCAGATTCATATCCAGCTAGGAGAGGGTGAAAAAAGAGAAAAAACAAAATTGTCTCAAATTCCTTATAAATTTTGTGTTTAACATTAGTATACTTAGTGAAGAGTTGAGCGTATAAAAGCTTATTGAGTAAATACATTCTTGATCCCTAGAAATTTAAGCTATTACAGCTGATGAAAATTCCTCAAGGATAAGTATAATTAACATTTTAGTATAAATCTCTACAGACATGTTAATACATATTTTTTCTCTAAGAAAAATGGCCTCAATATAAATGAAAAATTTCTTCTGTATTATTGGAAGAAAACCACAGATAATGTTTTTTTGCATCAAGGATGGACCTTAAAAATCTCTTCAGACTGAAGCACTGGATGACTGACATAATCCAAGCACCTGCAAAATCAACTGCACCAACTCTAGGGTCTACAAACCCATTATCCCTGGTTAACTCAGTGCCTGTACAAACTCCTTTCCCATGAAGAAAGAACTGGAAACTCTATGATAAAGCAGAGGCCCCTTAACAGACATAATCTGATATATGTTTGGGGAAAGGCTCTGCTTGATACTTCTGCATGCATAACAACCATGTGTCCAAACCTAGTACCTTGGAGGGCACAAATTTAGCCCTAATAATTCCAGAATGATATTTGAATTGAGGAAAATATGGGGTGGAGGGATCTATTCTGTTTCTTCTGCAAGTAGCAAAATTAATTTGAAGATTTTGGGACTTAATTCCTGGTGTTTTTTCCTTTAGAGTTGAAGTCTTGCTTTATTACCCAGGCTGGAGTCCAATGGCGCAATCTCAGTTCACTGTAACGTCCATCTCCCAGGTTCAAGTGATTCTCCTGCCTCAGTCTCACAAGTAGCTAGGATTACAGGTGCCTGCTACCACACCCAGCTAATTTTTGTATTTTTAGTAGACAGGGTTTCACCATGTTGGCCAGGCTGGTCTTGAACTCCTGACCTCATGATCCGCCCACCTCAGCCTCCCGGTGCTGGGATTATAGGTGTGAGCCACCATGCCCCGCCAGGTGCTTTTTACCTCTTCCAGATAAACTGAACATAGAAGTTACAAAAAAGTGGCCCTCAAGTTAAATCAAACCCAAAGATAAAATTTTTCACTTGGCTAGCTCGACATTTTAAATTTGGGGGACCTTACATAAAAATACCGATCTCTAGTAAAACAGTACCAAAGGATGCAACCATCAAATTTCATGTTGTGGGAAACTCTACAGGTCAAATGGTTTCTTCAGCAAGTGTTTTTTATATATATATATATATCAATAGTAAGGATAAAAAGAAAAAGTGGGCTGGGTGCAGTGACTCACGCCTGTAATCCCAGCACTTGGGGAGGTCGAGGCAGTTGGATCTTGAGGTCAAGAGTTCAAGACCAGCCTGGCCAACATGACGAAATCCATCTCTACTCAAAACCCAAAAATTAGCAGGGCGTGATGCTATGCACCTGTAATCCCAGCTACTCAGGAGACAGGCAGGAGAACTGCTTGAACACAGGTGGCAGAGGTTGCTGTGAAATGGGACCACACCACTGTACTCCATTTTGGGTGATAGAGCAAGACTCCATCTCAAAAAAAGAAAAAAAAAAAGGAAGGGAAACCTATAGTTTAAATGAAAATTGAGAGTATCAGTACAGTGGACTATATTTGGAATTGTGATTTGAACAAACCGGTTTTTCAAAAATGACCTGCCGGGCACAGTGGCTCACGCCTATAATCCCAGCACTTTGGGAGATCAAGGAGGGTGGATCACAAGGTCAGGGGTTTGAGATCAACCTGGCCAAGAGACCAGCCTGACCAATATGGTGAAACCCTGTCTCTACTAAAGATACAAATATTAGCTGGGCATGGTGGTGGGCACCTGTAATCCCAGATACTCAGGAGGCTGAGGCAGGAGAATCGCTTGAACCCAGAAGGCAGAGGTTGCAGTGAGTTAAGACTGCACCACTGCACTCCAGCCCTGCACCACTGCACTCCAGCCTGGGCAACACAGCAAGACTCTGACTCAAAAAAAGAGAAAAGACCTAACTGGGGAAATTCAACTAGTGACTAGGATATTTGATGTTATTCAAGATTTATTGTTTTTTTTTTTTAATCTGGCACTACTAGGCAAGCATTCCAAACTGGAATGCCACCACCTACTAGAACTGAGTGTGGCTGGCTTTTCTAACAAAAATACCAAAGCCTCTCTTCAATTTGCCACATTCCCTACTTATTTTGCCATCTTCTATTTAGCTCGCTTACCCCTTATTTATACTACCTGCCTGGCCCAAGAGATATCTAAACTTGCAATTCAAGGCCAAGAGATTATCTTGATGTATCATACTCTTAAGACTGTTAATGCACTTGGAACACTAAGAGACAAACTAAAAGATTCAGTGAAAAAAAATAACACTAGTACCAGTTGAGTGCTTACTCTGTACCAGGCCCTGTGCTAAGGATTTTAAACCTAAGCTTTTAAGTAAGGTAGACCTGCAACTAGTCTCTATTTGAATCTGAGATCACATATCCATGCAAAATACAGGTCTTATGAAATCCTGTATTCATCAAAACTTTCCAAGACTTACCAATAATGGACATTCACTGAATGTCCTCCTTATTCGGTGTTCCTCACTGAGGACAGCAAAGTAAGTTACATGCACATATACTTCATTACTTAGCTCACTTCAGACACAATCTTTTTTTTTTTTTTTTTTTTTTTTTTTGCGGGGACGGAGTTTCGCTCTTGTTACCCAGGCTGGAGTGCAATGGCGCGATCTCGGCTCACCACAGCCTCCGCCTCCTGGGTTCAGGCAATTCTCCTGCCTCAGCCTCTTGAGTAGCTGGGATTACAGGCACGTGCCACCATGCCCAGTTAATTATTTGTATTTTTAGTAGAGATGGGGTTTTACCGTGTTGACCAGGATGGTCTCGATCTCTTGACCTCATGATCCACCCGCCTCGGCCTCCCAAAGTGCTGGGATTACAGGCTTGAGCCACCACGCCCGGCCTTCAGACACAATCTTTAAAGGTCTTCTAGCAATTCTATGTATTTTCTTTCCAATTTCACCACTAAATCAGCAAATAATATTCCATCCTCAGTTTCTCCTTTAAATAGAGTTTGTTGTGAATACTTCGACACTTTATCTGCTCTGGCTTAACCCAAAGGTGGTCTCCATATTACCATCTTTGGTACACAGGGTGAGATGGTCCACTATGTCTTTGTGGCTAAAGTGTTGCTGGGCAGAAGGACATTAACAAGACAGTGATTAGATGTTTCCAAGCACAGATTCCAATCTTATGAACTGGTACTTGTATATTTACTCCCTAATTATGGGATGATAGGGTTAACATTTTAAAAGTTCCATGTTAAGCCTGGAATTCTTTGTAATAAAGGGCTAGCTAGGGGACCATGCACAAAAAAGAGCCAACCATGGCCACAAACGCACAGGAAGAAGCAACATTTTGGGAATGGGAAACTTACCAGCATCTGTTCAAAGAGAACCAGAACTTGTTCATCTGAAACATCTTGCAATGACTGTGCTGTAGGATCATCCCCATATGATGCAGAAGAATTTCTATGAGCAGAATTGGGCTTTTCCTTCTCCTTCTTAATTCTCATGCTGGTAAATCTCTCCAGCTGAGAACGAGAAAAAAGCGTTAGCAGTGATCCATTTTCACTTACAAAACAAACCACACAGCAAATTCTTTACCCCTTTAACCTCTTACACATGCATGGTTCCTCTGGTTCATGAGCAGTTCAAGACTCTTCTGACATGAAAAGAAGAAATCAGTCTTCCTCCTATCTCACTTAGCATACTGACTCTGTACTCTCATCTACGTTCAAAGAGGACCAAAGTATTAAGATTTCAAACCTCTTTAAAATAGAAGAAACATTGTTCTTGATCTCCCCTGCCATTTCTAAGCCTTGTAGCAGTACAGAACTGAAAGCCTCTCATGACAGAGTTTTATCAATAAAATGCTCTTTGTTTTCTTCCAGCTACCCAATAATAAATGTGGCTAGGACCCCAGAGGATGCCTCCCTTCAGGATGTATTACCATACATTTTAATAGATATAAGCCACATAGGATAAATTTATCCTTAAAATCAGGATCCATTCCTTTCTCTTTAATTTGTACACTCCACGGCACTTGTGTGATGTAGGCAGCAAAAGTTCAATATCTATTCTTCAATATCCCGTTTTCATGACATCCAGTCAGCAAAGAATACAATGTACTTCAGGGGTATATATGCCATCTCTCTGCCAAACAAATGCTAACAAACCATTCCTCAAACCTCAAATACTGATGCTCAAATCAAAGAGTCACCAATAAGCTACAGCTTATCAGCTCTCCCTGCTTGAAAATAACATTAATTATCTGTTAGTATTATAGGGCTTCAAGTGATATGAGTGGCATTCAGACTGCAAGTCAGCTTGGAGTTTAAAGAGCATGCCTAACTTAGGAAGATAATGAATGTCCAGGGAAATGCATGCAGTGGACCAAACACAGAGTAAAGAGTTAGGAAAAAAGCCTTGAGATACTCTGAGTAGAAGCCATATCACCATTATAAGTTACAGAAAGTCAAAGTTATGGAAACTGGTAAATATCATAGTGTAGGCAATGAGCTAGAACATGCACATGCCAAACAAAACATCCTTACCTCATCCGCCATGAGCCGCTTCAGAGTCTAGGAACAGGAAAAAGGAAGGAGAAGAAAGAAGAGAAATCAGTGAAGTACCAGGAAACCTCCCAAACACCACACGGGTTGGGGAAAAAAGGGAGATAAGTTGAAAGGATCTAAGCTACTTTCCACAAGCTCATGATTTCTGCGGAAGGAGACCTTAGCACATTCCCTCAAGTAAGGAGCAGGAAGACTTTTAAGGTCACTAACATATGACTCTTAAGAAGGAAAAAAAAAAAAAGGAGACGCAGAACTGAACAGAATCTAAAGTTGATGACCAACACACGTATAAGAAATGCTCCACTTCATAGTATATAAGGCAATGCGAATTAAAAACACAGCAAGATATTAATTCACACTCCCAAGACTTGAAAAAGTTTTCAAGTTCATTTAATCGTACACCAACAGGAACTCCTGGTGGTACTGTAAAATGCTATGGCCACTTTGGAAAACAGTAAGGCATTATTCAGTTAAGTTAAATATGCACATGTAGTACAATGCAACTAAAAAATGTCTATGTATCTACCCTGCTGAATTGTGCACATATGTAGTCGAATGTGTATGCCAAGAGTGTTCATAACACGATAATATGTAAATGGCAATCAAAAGTAGAATGGGCTTTCTGATCTGCCAACTGGATATATTGGAACCACCACCAAAACACAAATTTTCATAAAAATCCTTATGGGGGACCGGGCACAGTGGTGTACACCTATAATCCCAGCACTTTGGGAGGGCAAGGTGGGCAGATCACCTGAGGTCAGGAGTTCAAGACCAGCCTGGCCAACATGGCAAAACCCTGTTTCTACTAAAAGTACAAAAATTAGCCAGGCATGGTGGCAGGTGCCTGTAATCCCAGCCACTCAGGCTGAGGCAGGAGAATAGCTTGAACCCGGGAGGTGGAGGTTGCAGTGAGCTGAGATTGCACCACTGCACTCCAGTCTGGGCGACAGGAGTGAGACTCCATCTCAAAAAAAAAATCCTTATGGGGAAGGCCATCACTCTTGAGGTTGAACCCTTGGATACAGCAGTAAATGTAAAAGCCAAGATCCAGGATAAGGAAGGAATTCCTATTGACCCGTAAAGACTGATCTTTGCTGGCAAGCAATTAGAAGATGTGCTTTGACTGACTACAGCATTCAAAAGGAGTCCACTCTTCATCTTGTGTTGAGACTTTGTGGTGGGACTACAAAAACGTTTTACACTACTCCCAGGAAGAAAAAGCATGAGAAAGAAGGTAAAGCTGGCTGTCCTGAAATACCCTAAGGCCAAAGAGAATGGCAAAAGTAGTCACCTTCATTGGGGGTGTCCTTCAGGTGGATGTTGTGCTACAGTGTTTATGGCCGGCCACTCTGACAGATATTATTGTGACAAAAGTTGTCTGACTTATTGCTTCAACAAACCAGAAGACAACTAATTGTGTATGATAATGAATGATGTGAACTAAAAGAGTAGAGTGGACAAATAAACTGGTACATTAGTACAAGGAAAGCAATTTCACAGAGAAAGTGAATGAACTTACAGCTATTCATAAACACAATATTGAATTATTTCATTAATATTCAATTTAAAAACATGTAGCACTACATTATTTGGGATGTAAAATTATTACATAAAGGAAATAATTACCATAAACGTCAAAACAGTGGTTGCTTGGGATGGGGGCGTTGTGACTGGGGAAGGGGACAAAGCAGTTCTTGGAGTGTTTACAATATTCTGTATCTTGACATGAATCACACAGCTGTCCAGTTTATAATTATTCTGTATGTTTTACATTCTCTTCTGTATACATATTATACTTTACCCCTCTCGCCGCCCCCCAAAAAAAGTCTAAATGAACAAGTCTGGGAAAGTGGAAATTTTTCTTCATCCTGCTTAATTTTAAACAATATTTCTTCTTCATTAATGTCCTTAGAAAAGTATAGTAAATCTCTTTCTCGCTCTTTTTTTTTTTTTTTAAGGTGGGGTCTCCCTGTGTTGCCCAGGCTGGTCTCAAACCCCTGGGCTGAAGTTATCTCCCGCCTCAGCCTCCTGAGTAGCTGGGATTTCAAGTGCATACCACTACACCCAGTTGGTAAATGCTTCTTGACTAACCTTCTCCAACTAATGAAAAACTAGTTCCATTTCTGCCACAAAGCTATTTTTCCTCTTTCACAGACAAGAAAAATCGACAATATTATGTTCATGTTCCCCATATCACACAATTCCATTAAATCCAGTGTAAACTGTGAATCTATACTTGGTCCATTTTCCACCAACCTGGTGCTTTTGAAATAAAACAAACTTTGACCTCCATGGTCCAGAAGAGGTTAAGCTTCCACTGGCTGAGGGATAATCACTCACCCCAAACCATGAGAATCTTGCCATGAGAAAGTGTCCATGGAATGTACAGTTATTTCATGTGTTCTGATTACTAGAAGCAGGGCGGAAGGATGATGAGGCAGAAAGCACCACCCAAAATGACCAACAATGCAGTTCCTTTTGTCACTACCCTAAATCCCTTCGCATACAGAAGGTGAAACAAGCACAAAAAGGATGAGTGCATAAAAATTCAGTTTACCGTAGCCCAGGTTAAACTTATTTGCTCCCAAGGCAATTGCTTTCAAAATTTTGTCCCCCAAACTCAATGAGTTCCCTCAGAACCAAGCAACAAGCAATCAACTCTGGGATGAATGTAATGTAGATAATAGAATCTGGGTCTAAAGAATTAATGGCAGATGAATTGGTCACAGCTGCAGCTTAAGTTAAAAAAAAAAAAAGGGGGTGGTGGGGTGGGAAAACGAGCAACCTGTTCTTTCTGCCTACAGACTCGATTCATCTCTCTTCCATCCATGTCTACTAGCACTACCTAAGTTCACACCAGTATTGTCTCCTGTTTGATTTATTCCAACAGCGTACTACCGATCTCCCTGCCTTCAGTCCCATCTGCCCCATACCACATCCATTCTCCATACTACATCCAAGAGTAATCTTTCTGAAATGCCAAGCTGTCCATGTTATTTCCCCATTTAAAAACCTTCAATAGGCCGGGCGCGGTGGCTCAAGCCTGTAATCCCAGCACTTTGGGAGGCCAAGGCGGGTGGATCACGAGGTCAACAGATCGAGACCATCCTGGTCAACATGGTGAAACCCCGTCTCTACTAAAAATACAAAAACTTAGCTGGGCATGGTGGCGTGTGCCTGTAATCCCAGCTACTCAGGAGGCTGAGGCAGGAGAATTGCCTGAACCCAGGAGGCGGAGGTTGCGGTGAGCCGAGACCGCCCCCTTCCACCCCAGCCGGGGAAAAAAGAGCGAACCCCCGTCTCAAAAAAAAAAAAAAAAAAAAAAAAAAAACAACCTTCAATAGCGCTCCACTGCCCTATGATGAAATCCAAATTCTTATGCATGACATATGACTCTCCTAGCTTTTCCCCGCAGTCTCATCTCTCAGCAAGCCCTCCACCTCAAACTCCATCTTCATCTCCAAACAGATGACACTGTCTCAACACCCTAGACTTGCCCTCGGCTGCTGCCTCCTCAGCCTCGATTGCGCTTTCAAGGCTAACTCCAACAGGCCCTATAGAATGATCCCTCTTCTAAATGGTTATGTACCTTTCCTTGTGTTTCCACAGTAATAGGTACTTGCCTGTCTCACAGCACTAAAAATGGATTACAATTCTCTTTTGATATCTGTTTCCTTACCCCTTTCCAGACTAAGTTACTTGATGCCAGAGCCTGAAACTTAGTCATTATATCTCTTATGAACAAATACTATATAATTTAGGGTTGCTACCCTAACATGGCAATCCCTGGAAAAACCCTCCAAGTCTACTCCACCTCTTCATTATATTAATGAAGAGACTGAAGCCCAGCCCGGTGAAGTAAATCACTGAGGTCACATAAGGGGATGAGATGGATATGAAACTCAGGCACCCAGACTCCAAAGCCACCAAATCTTTGCATTCCCCAAATTCTTCTGCCTTTTTCCTATTCAATGTCCACTAAGTCTTGCCATTAGATAGAAAAGAAAGGAAGAGAGATTGTCTTTTTTACAAGAAGGAAGATGCCAGTTTCCCTTGCTTTCCTGGAGGATCATCAGAAACAGATTTTATCCTTAAAAAAAAAAAAAAATTATCCGCCAGACGCTGTGGGTCAAGCCTCTAATCCCAGTACTTTGGGAGAGCGAGGTGGGCAGATCATGAGGTCAGGAGTTCAAGACCAGCCTGACCAACATGGTGAAATCCTGCCTCTACTAAAAATATAAAAATTAACCAGACGTGGTGGCTCACATCTATAATCCTAGCTACTCAGGAGACTGAGGCGGGAGTATTGCTTCAACCCGGGATCCCGGTGGAGGTTGCAGTGAGCCGAGATCGTGTCTGGGCAACAAGAACAAGACTCCTGCTCAAAAAAAAAAAAAAAAAAAAAAAAAAAATTATCCACGCTTTAGTGTTCAATTTAGGGAAGGACAGCACATAATCCATGAATGAAAAAAGCTGCATTTCCTCAGCTAGTCCATCAGAGGGCAGCAACAACCAGCAAAGTGAATCACTATAGTCAGTACAGGTAAAACTCTTTCAGAATCCAATAGAGCACTAAAACAGCAAGCTCAATTATTAAAATAGAAACCTGCTGCTACAGTATATTAAGAGTATATTGTTTGCCGGGCGCAGTGGCTCACGCCTGTAATCCCAGCACTTTGGGAGGCCGAGGCGGGTGGATCACGAGGTCAAGAGATCGAGACCATCCTGGTCAACATGGTGAAACCCTGTCTCTACTAAAAATACAAAAAATTAGCTGGGCATGGTGGTGCGTGCCCGTAATCCCAGCTACTCAGGAGGCTGAGGCAGGAGAATTGCCTGAACCCAGGAGGTGGAGGTTGCGGTGAGCCGAGATCGCGCCATTGCACTCCAGCCTGGGTAACATGAGTGAAACTCTGTCTCAAAAAAAAAAAAAAAAAAAAAGAGTATATTGTTTAGTTAGTTAATACTATGTGTGTTCTTCTTACAGAGTCTATGTATACTATGTTGGCATACAGTTTTGTTCAGTAGTCGTTTTTAAATTGTATCATTAGTTACGTGTATTCTCTGAAATGTAGAATAAATTCCTAGATCACGACAAGTGAAAAAAAAAAAAAACTAAAAAATAGTTGAGTCCAAGAAGATAAATGCTACTGGAACTTTATTTATGCAATGTCTCAGATGTCCAAGCTTTTTAAAATTAAGTCTCTAATCAACCTACCTACATCACTTGTATCAATCTCCTTGTTTGCTGTCACTTATCTTCTGCTCCCAAACGAAACCCTTACTGTCCTAGCCTGGCTGTGGTAAATATTTCACTTCCTGGCCCTTCTATTGAGTCCTCCACTAAACAGTAGCACTTAAACCTTTAACTACAAATATAGATACTGAAGGAAGCATAAATACAGAATAAGATTTTTTAAAAAACATCCAAATCTGGCTTATAAATCCAGATTAATAGGAACTCTCAGGTAAAAAATGTCAGACCTAACCAAAGCATCTAATTTCTCTCCTTGAAACCTCACTAAACCTACAGAAAAGGTGTTTAGAAAATAAGAAATGATGCAAGGAAAGAGCCTACAAGGTTGGCAAGAACAAAAAGGCAACTGCAAATTTTGAAGATTGGGACTAGAAGAACTAGAGGCATTAAATTCAACAGATTTCAGAAAGCTGAGTCCTAAACTGGAAAGAAGAAAAACCAGCCCAAATTACACTTGAGGATCCTCAAAAGGCTCGGAAATGACTGGCATCAGACACCTATGGAAACGGGGGTTAAAGGAGGGGGAGGCTAAAAAGAAGACTGGTTGAAAGCTGTTAAAGAAGCAATCAGATCCCTGTATCCTACCCCACCCCTCAACCATGCCACGGGGAGACTACTCTCCCTTCCTCCAGCAGAGGCCTGAAGTTTGTTCTCAGAAGAGGGTAAAACAGAGGGTCTCTGGATTGGAGGATGCCAGGGACCCTACACTAAAAAGAAAAGTAAACCTATGCATAGCATATACTGAGACACCCAGCAGTTTTCCCTCTGTAGTCTCTTAGAGCCCCAGCAGCCTGGCCTTTCCCTTTGAGTCAGAAGGCTGGAAGAAGAGTCTTCTCTGGGGAATCAACTTAAAGCTTCTGACATAGTCCAAGTAGATCACTCCAGAGCTCCACTGTCCAACATGTACCACTAAGCACATATAATTATAGAGCACTACTAAGGTGACTAGTGCATGTGAGGAGGAATTTGTCACATTTTATTCAATTTTAACAAAATTTAAATGGCAAATAAACTTAGGAAAGCAGCTCAACGTCGTATGTCATCAGGGTAGTGTAAATTAAAATAACATATCACTACATACTTACTAGAATAACCAAAATCCGTAACACTGATGACACCAAATGCTTGCAAAGATGTGGAGGAAGAACTTTCTTTTTTCTTTTTTTCTTTTGAGATGGAGTCTCACTCTGCCATCCAGCTGGAGTGCAGTGATGCGATCTTGGCTCACTGCAACTTCCACCTCCCAGATTCAAGCAATCCTCCTGCCTCCACCTCCCAAGTAGCCAGGATTACAGGTGCATGCCACCATGCCTGGCTAATTTTTGTATTTTTAGTAGAGACAGCGTTTCACCATGTTGGCCAGGATGGTCTCAAACTCCTGACCTCAACTGATCCATCTACCTCGGCCTCCCAAAGTGCTGGGATTACAGGTGTGAGCCACCGCGCCCAGCCGAGCAAGAATTTTCGATTCAGGCCGGGCGCGGTGGCTCAAGCCTGTAATCCCAGCACTTTGGGAGGCTGAGGCGGGTGGATCACGAGGTCAAGAGATCGACACCATCCTGGTCAACATGGTGAAACCCAATCTCTACTAAAAATATAAAAAATTAGCTGGGCATGGTGGTGTGTGCCTGTAATCCCAGCTACTCAGGAGGCTGAGGCAGGAGAATTGCCTGAACCCAGGAGGCGGAGGTTGCGGTGAGCCAAGATCGTGCCATTGCACTCCAGCCTGGGTAACATGAGTGAAACTCCGTCTCAAAAAAAAAAAAAAAAAAAAAAAGAATTTTCGATTCATAGCTAGTAGGAATGTAAAATAGTACAACCACTTTGGAAGAGTTTCAGTTTCTTATAAAACCAAACATACTCGACCGGGCGCAGTGGCTTACACCTATAATCCCTGCACTTTGGGAGGCCAAGGCGGGCGGATCACAAGGTCAAGAGATCGAGACCATCCTGGCCAATATGGTGAAACCCTGTCTCTAAAAAATAAAAATAAAAATAAAAAAACTTAAAAAAACTAAACATACTCTAACATAAGATCCAGCAATCACATTCCTTGGTATTTATTTTCCAAAGGAAGTGAAAATGTATGTCCACACAAAAAAACCTGCAGAGGAATGTTTATAGCAGCTTTATTCATAATTGCCAAAACTTGAAAGCAGCAAAAATGTCCTTTAGTAGGTGAACAGATAACTAAACTGTGGCACATTCAGACAACAAAATGTTATCTGTTGTCTTAGTGCTGACCGTAAGGGCATATTGCTAAATGAAAGAAGCTGACCTGAAAAGGCTACATATGGCCGGGCATAGTGGCTCACACCTGTAATCACAGCACTCTGAGAGGCTCAGGTGGGTGGATCACTTGAGACCAGGAGGTTGAAGCCAGACTGGCCAACATGGCGAAACTGGTCTCTACTAAAAAGACAAGAATTAGCTGGGCGAGGTGGCGGGTGCCTGTAATCCCAGCTCCTTGGGAGGCTGAGGCAGGAGAATTGCTTGAACCTGGGAGGCGGAGGTTGCAGTGAGCCAAGAACTCGCCACTGCACTCCAGTCTGGGCAACAGAGCAGGACCCCGTCTCAAAAAAAGAAAAAGGAGGCTGGGTGCAGTAGGTCACGCCTGTAATCCCAGCACTTTGGGAAGTCGAGGTGGGTGGACTGCCTGAGGTCAGGAGTTCGAGACTAGTCTGACCAACATAGTGAAACCCCGTCTCTACTAAAAATACAAACAATTAGCTGGGCATGTTTGCGGGTGCCTGTAATCCCAGCTACTCGGGAGGCTGAGGCAGGAGAATCACTTGAACCCAGGAGGTGGTTTCAGCGAGCCGAGATTGCGCCATCACACTCCAGCCTGGGCAACAAGAGTTAAACTCCGTCTCAAAAATAAATAAATAAATAAATAAAAAGGCTACATATTATATGTTCCCAACTATACGACATTCTAGAAAAGGCAAAACTGTGGAAAACGTAAAGAGAACAGTGGTTGCCAAGGGTTGGGGGAGGCAGGTAGGGTGGGCAGGGTATGAATAAATAGAGCACAGAGGGGTTTTAGGGCAGTGAAAAATACTCTGTATGATACTATCGTGATGGATACATGTCATTCTTGAATTGTACAACACTAAGATTGAACCCTAATATAAACTATGGATTTTGGGTGATGCTGACGTATTAATGCAGGCTCATCAATTGCAATAAATGTATTACTCCAGTGGGGGATACTGACAATGGGGGAGGCCATACAATATGGTTTGGCTCTGTGTCCCCACCCAAAACTCACCTTGAATTGTAATCCCCACATGTCAAGAGCAGGACGAGGTAGAGGCAAATAGGATCATGGGGGGAGTCTCCCTAACACTGTTCTTGTGATATCAAGCAAGTCTCATGAGATCTGACGGTTTTGCAGGCATCGGGCATTTCCCCTGCTTGTACTCACTCTGTCCTGACACCCTTTGAAGGCAAAGGAGAAGGTGCCTGCTTCTCCTTTGTCTTCTGCCATGATTGTAAGTATTCTGAGGCCTTCCCAGCAATGCAGAACTGTGAGTCAATTAAACCTCTTTCCTTTATAAATGACCCGTCTCAGTTATTTCTTCATAGCAGTGTGAGAACAAACAGGTAACACCATGCATGTGTGTGAGTGGGGGATATGGGAAATCTTTGTACCTTCATATCAGTTTTCCTGTGACCCTAAAACTGCTCTAAGGAAAAAAAAGGCTTAAAAAATTTTAGGGACTGGGTGCTGTGGCTCACATCTGTAATCCTGGCACTTTGGCAGGCTGAGGTGGGTGGATGGGTTGGGTCCAGGAGTTGGAGACCAGCCTGGGCAACATGACAACCCCCGCTACAAAAATATTTAAAAATTAGCCAGGGATGGTGGCACTTGCCTGTAGTCCTACATACTCAGGAGACTGAGGTGGGAGGATCAGCTGAGCCCCTGAGGCACAGGTTGCAGTGAGCTGAGATCACATCGCTATACTCTATCCTGGACAAAACAGCAAGACTGTCTCAAAATAAACAAACAAATAAATAAAAATTTAGCGCCTCAGCTTTCCAGCCGTGGCCCTAGACACTACAGCCGCTGAGATATTGATGCCTAAGAAGAACTGGATTGCCATTTATGAACTCCTTTTTAAGGAGAGAGTCATGGTGGCCAAGAAGGATGTCCACATGCCTAAGCACCCAGAGCTGGCAGACAAGAATGTGCTCAACCTTCCTGTCATGAAGGCTGTGCAGTCACTCAAGTCCTGAGGCTACGTGAAGAAACGGTTTGCCTGGAGACATTTCTACTGGTGCCTTCTACCAATGAGGGTATCCAGTATCTCCGTGATTATCTTCATTTGCCCCTGGAGATTATGCCTACCACCCTACGCTGTAGTCGTCCAGAGGCTGGCAGGCCTCAGCCTAAAGGTCTCAAGGGTGAGTAACCTGCAAGACTCACAAGAGGGAAAGCAGACAGAGACACTTACAGATGGAGTGCTGTGCCCCTGGTGCCGACAAGAAAGCTGAGGCTGGGGCTGGGTCAGCAGCCCAATTCCAGTTTAGAGGCAGATTTGATCATGGACGTGGTCAGTCACCTCAGTAAAACTGGAGAGGATTATTTTGCATTGAATAAACTTACAGTCAAAAAAAAAAAAAAAATTAGCATCTCAATTGAGATGTCTGTAAATGTAAAATAAACACTGGAGTTTATAACAATATAAAAAAGTAAAATATTTCATTAATAATATTTATATTTCATTCATACTGAAGTAATTTTAGATAGATTAAATGATGTTAAACTTAATTTCACATGTCTCTAAAACTAGAAAATCTAAACTTACAATGTGATTCACATTAGATTCCTATTGTGCAGTCCTACAGCAAAGCACCTAGCTTTCAAATCCTACCCCTGCATCTAAAGTTTCCAATCTGCTTTGTAATCCCTCATTCTTAAACATAAGTAGACAATCCAGGATTATCAGACAACTGAGGAAAGCTCCTAACATGAGAAAAAAGGGGGGTGGGGGACACAACTTGCCATATCAACAGTAAGCAACAAGAAGATGTTTTAAAAGTCATTAATATCCACAAGAAACATTCAGAGGAAAAAGAGCTATTAGAAGTTAAAAATATGAGAACAGAAATTAAAACTCAATAAAAGGACTGGAAGAATTATGGAAATTCCCCAAAAAGTACAACAAAAAGATAAGAAAATCAGAAGACCAGTTTGGGAGGTCCAATATCTAAATAATAGGAGAAAACATAAAATAGAGGGCAAGTTATCAAGGAAATAAAGAAAATTTCCCAGTATTGAAGGTAAGTCTCTAGTACAAAGGACAAAAATAGATTATTCAAAGGCATATCATGATGAAATTTCACAACACTATGATACAAAGAAAATCCTACAAAATTCCACAGAAAGGATGAAAACAGGTCAAATGCAAAGGACTCAGAGCAGTTCTGGATTTCTTAACAATAATATCAATAGCTGGGTGACAATGGAACAAGGCCTTTAAAAATCTGAAGAAAAATAATTTCCAATCTACAAATCTATACCCAACAAAAAGCTATCAATCAAATGTCAGCTTAGAATAGACATTTTCAGACATTTAAGCTTTAAAAAAAATCTGTTCCCATATAACTCAGGAAGCTACTGTAGGATATGCTCCACCAAAATGAGAACACAAACCAAGAAAGTGCAAGACTTGAAATACAGGAAATGAAACTTGACACACAAGGAAATTGAAGGAAATCCCCAGGATAAAGATTCCCAGGGTGACTGTATGTGCCAGCTACAGAGAACCACCAGTTAAAGCAATGAGACTTGAGCCAGACCCTTGAAGCCTGTCATCACCATCATCTGCTTTTATTCTGGCTTTTAAAACTGACAATACCTGGGTGAACCTGACCCAGATGGTTGGCCTGCCTGGACCGTATGTTAACAGTTTCTTTCCTTTTCTACTCTACGACTTGGACTGTCAAGGATACTCATTCCACCCCACAGAATTTTCCTGCTTTGACTTATTCAGGAGACGTGGACGTTGCATATGGTAAGCTCAGAAGCAGAAAATACAGAGCAGTGTACTCCCCCAACCTTATTCCTGTTCGATGTCTAGTACTTGGCCCTCACTGCAGCCTTACCAGATGCTCGACTGTGGTGAGCCCCGTTTCCCAGGCCTTACTCATGTCCTGGCCAAGTAATGTCCTTAGAATCTACGCACACTTGTAAACACTCAGAGAATCTGAAGCTGGGCTATGACTCTGAGATGGTATTCGGTTTTTCTCTGCCTAGAAGACTCCATCTAATAGTGGCAATGCTACCTTTTATACACACGTTAGATTTTTGTTACTTAAGTTTTATATTTTTCATTTATATGGAAATAATTATTAATGAAAACAAAATATTTTTTAAAGGGGTAGAAAAACATTTATTCTATAGGAATTTTTATGCAATATAATTAGATGAGTAGATAAATGTCTAAAGGTCATTAGCTGGTAAAGGAAAATAATTTCTTTTTTTTTTTTTTTTTTTTTTTTTTTGAGATGGAGTTTCGCTCTTGTTACCCAGGCTGGAGTGCAATGGCGCGATCTTGGCTCACCGCAACCTCCGCCTCCTGGGTTCAGGCAATTCTCCTGCCTCAGCCTCCTGAGTAGCTGGGATTACAGGCACATGCCACCATGCCCAGCTAATTTTTTGTGTTTTTAGTAGAGACGGGGTTTCACCATGTTGACCAGGATGGTCTCGATCTCTTGACCTCGTGATCCACCCGCCTCGGCCTCCCAAAGTGCTGGGATTACAGGCTTGAGCCACCGCGCCCGGCCAGGAAAATAATTTCATAGAATTACATTTATTAAAATGAGCTTCTCTTCTCCAAAAGATACTCAGTGCTGTCAAATCTTACTTAAATCAATACAAATTGCTCAAAGGTGCAGTACATCAAAAGTAACAGCATCAAATATAAACATATTTGGCTGGGTACTTCTCTGCACTAAGACTATCCATCAACATAAAAATAAAAAGCTGTCCCTTTACTCCCCTTCCAGAGAGTAATTCAAGTTCTGATTCAGTTACCACATCCTAATGTAATATGTGGTAAGATAAATCTTTTGGTTACCATCTACAGGAAGTAAGAAACTTCCTAGCTACTTTATAGTTTGTAATAAATTTTTTAAAAAATCAAAAGACCCTGAGGTATTTATTCCTAGCTAATTAATGACTTAAAGAGTTTGAAACACTCTGATTAATTATTGTCAACAAACATAAAGGAAATTTAAAACTTATTTGGCATATCTGGATTTGTTCTTGAGGTGGTGGTAGTTGTGTGTATTAATACTTCAGCTTTTTAAAAATAGGCCAATGGCAGTCTTCTGCACAGAGGCTCCCTCTGTTTGCTTAGTAACAGAATTGAACCTACTGTAAATTCAGGACACAAGAAAACTCATCCAAGAGACTGGTTCACCTCTACTTGATTCTCTGAATCTTTAACTTTTCACTTTAATCAGAAAAAGGGTCCAGAATACTCAGACAACTAAGCATGGTCTCTTGACATAGGATGCTTATGTAGCCAAGCAAAAGGTACTTTGGTAGTTCCTAGCAGCAGAGAGGTTAGCAGGGATCTAAAAAGAGAATATGACTAAACATTACTTTGAACACAGAGTACATTTTACATAACAAAAAGTGTTTCTAATTCCTACCTCTGTGCTTCACATGGACAGTTAATCATGGACAGTAATTGTAAGAACCATGTGGCTAGCACACAGGAAATATAAACCCACACTGTAAGCCTATGTCTCATTACTTTCTAAAGATTTTGTTAAGGCTAACTTGTAATAGACAACCACAATTATATTTGAGTTCTTGGCTAAATGGACTACCACCAGAACAGCACAGCTGAATGTCACTTGGTCCCTACACTCTAATGATTCTGGGAGGCCCAGGATCCCTGGGAACTGCAGGTTTTCTTATAATATGTATAATCACAACACAATTCACTAACCACCTCAGTATACACTCCACTCCTACTTCTCTCTTTTTTGACATCCACCCTTGCTACTGGGCTAATTTATTGTGAGGAACATGTTTAATGTGACAGGTGGAAGTCTAAGATGTCCTCCAAGATTACTAGCCTGATGAACACACCCTGTATAATCAACAAGACTATGAATATGATAGGATATTACTCCTGTGATTAGGTTACATTTTAGGCACAATTAACTTTTTTTTTTTTTGAGACGAGGTCTCACTATGCTGCCAGGTTGGTCTTTAACTCCTGAGCTCCAGCAATCTTCCTGGCTCAGCCTCCCAAGTAGTGGGGACTACAGCCATAAAGCACCATGCCTGGCTCAGGCACAACTGACTGTTAAGAAAGGGAAATTATCTAAGTGGGCCTGACCCAATCACAAGAACCCTTTAAATCTAGAGGTCAGAGACACAGGGATTCAGCACACCACTTCTGGCTTGAAGGTGGGGGGGCCAACAGGCAAGGATTGTAGGCAGCCTCTGGGTTCTGAGAACAGCCCCCCAGTGACAGCCAGCAAAGAAATAGGAACCTCAGCCCTACAACTTCAAGAAACTGAATTTGGCAAATAATCTGAATAACCTCAGAGGCAGATTTTCCCCCAGAGCCTCCAGGTGAGAACTCAGCCCAGCCTGACATTTTGATTTCAGCTTTGTAATATTCTGAGAACCCAGATACACTATACATGCCAAACTTCTGACCAGCAGAACTATGAGCTAATAAATGTGTTTTTTGATGTTGTTTTTGAGATGGAGTCTCGCTCTGTTGCCCAGGCTGGCATGCAGTGGCACAATCTCGGCTCACTGCAACCTCCGCCTCCTGGGTTCAAGCAATTCTCTGCCTCAGCCTCCTGAGTAGCTGGGATTACAGGCACCCACCACCATGCCCGGCTAATTTTTGTATTTTTAGTAGAGATGGGGTTTCACCATCTTGGCTAGGCTGGTCTTGAACTCCTGACCTCGTGATCCACTGGCCTCGGCTTCCCAAAGTGCTGGGATTACAGATGTGAGCCACTGTGCCTGGCCAGTGTTTTGTTTTAAGCTGTTAAGTTTGTGGTGATGTTATAAGCAATAGGAAACTAATATATTAAGCAAATTGCTAAACTCTGGAATTTATCTAGAACTTCGCTTGGCTCATGAGTCCTGATTTTTATTTCTGGCTTCCTAGAAAACTACAAGTATGATTTTGAGCAAACCAGTTTAATTTTTCATGCTTCAGTTCCCCCATTTATTAAACCCCTACACATACCTCTTAGGACCACCGAGGTCATAAATAAAATGGAGTGGTGAGAGATCATTCTGTAAAGACATATGTGCTACAAGACTTGTTGTAAAACACACGCCTGAAGATAGACTAGTTGATGCTTTACTCCAACAGTATGGCATAAGGAAAAATCTATTCCTTGTCTATAAATTATATACTTAGCCACAATTATTACACAAAAATAACTAAAGGACTCACGTTAAGTCAGGTTCTAAATATTTTATATTAGAACTTCCTTTTTTTTTTGAGACAAGGTATCACTCTGTCACCCAGGCTAAAGTGCAGCGGTATGATCTCAGCTCACTGCAACCTCCTCCTTTTCTGGGTTTAAGCAATCTGCTGCCTCAGCCTCCCCAGTAGCTGAGATTACAGGCCCACACCACTATACCTGGCTAATTTTTCTATTTTTTTTAGTAAAGATGAGGTTTCACCATGTTGGTCAGGCTGATCTTGAATTCCTGACCTCAAGCGATCCACCCACCTTGGCCTCCCAGAGTGTTGGGATGACAGGCATGAACCACCACACCTGAGCTATATTAGAACCTTCTTAACAAAACATTTGTCGTAACTGTTTCTGTGAACCAGACTAAATTGCATGAGGGCAAAATCATGTCTTATTCAAATGATGTGCCCCACATTTTAATAAATACATTTTAAAATTAGCATCACTTTAGGTTTGGAAGCATCATCCAAAACACAGTATATTTATTCTTTCATTACTTTATTCAAATTGAGAAAAGTAAGAAAAAGTTTCAAGTCAAGGTCTATGACAGTACACTCTGATCGTTACACATAGCTCAGTAGACCATCAGATCAAACCTTCAAGAGTAATGTCTTTCCCTACGAATAAGACCAGGAAACCTTGACTGGAGCCCACAGGACATATTTGTGAGTTGTCTTCGGGGAAAATATTCAATTTTGGGATAGCATGTCAACTAGGAGCGTCTTCTACCTCCTTTGAAAAGCAGTAAGCCCTCAATAATGACAAAGTTTACCTGTGGGTCAATGGGGAAATAAGTATCATTACAGCCAAAAATAATTTCCTTTCATATCCTAATCTACCTACCCAGAAAGAACAGGTAAGTTAAGGTAAGGTATATGTCACTTAGAATCATGCAGAGATCAGGGTCCAGCTCTGATTAATTTCTTTATTCTGTCACAGGACTGACATAGTTCCATAGGGTACTGAGGCAACAGAAGGTCATAGTATGGTCTTGAATTCAATTACCACTGAGTCCTGATCTAGCTTTGCCACAAAATTTATCACATTTCCACTAAAGGAATGTAAAGTCAGGGTGAGCTTTTAAAAATCTACCACAGTTTCAGTCTTCCAATCTCTAGGGCTGCATTGTCTCAGAGGACTTGTATGAAGAATAAATAATATAATAAATATAAAGTACTTTGTTTTGCAAAATACTTTGTAAAAGTTAAACAATATATGATGGAACTAATGGAACTGGCTAGCTTCCTTTCTTCAATTCCCACTCCTTACACAGAAGTCAATTAGAACTAGAGAAAAGGAAATAATGGACAACTTAAAATGCAGAGTACTTCCCTGTCATTTTCAAGGAATGGCCCAAAGACAACAGCAATTGAATCAATATTTCATCTAGCATTTACAGAGAAACAAACTAGATTCTGATATCACTACTATATTGGCGCCCACAGCCTACACAGGAGTTGCGTGGAGTTGGAATACCCACTTCAAAAAAGAAAATAAGGAAAGAAAAAGGGCACCTGAGAGGAAAGGAAGTCTAGAGGAAGGGCACAAAATGACCAGGAATTTAAAAATATGAACTATAAACCTAGAAAAGCTAAATGTGTTTAAGGGAAAGAAGGCTGAAGACTACCTAGCAGTCCCCAAAATGGAAATGATAGGCTCATGTTCTCCATGATCACTGAGGAAAAGTGCTGAAGGATTTGGTTCACACTGCCTCAGCAGCCCCACAGCTAAACTAAGCATTGGAGAGTTAAACTCATTAGTTTCACAATGTTTACATATATCAAAACATCATGTTGTATACCGTAAATATAAACAAAATATATATCAATTGTACCTCAATAAAGCAGATAAAACATAAAATAAATAAATAATAAAATTGTTAGAATTCATACAACAGCCAACAAAGGAAACACAGAAGACAGTCCAAGATCTCTTATTCCTAATTAAAAGAGTATCAATCTACCCCTGCCTTCCAAAATCAGCATCTTTTTCCTAACTCTACCCGGGAGCAAAGAAAGAGTCCAGGCAGTGGCCCATGTCAAGCACAAGTCAGAAATGCCACATAAAAAACATGAGTAACTGGGCCAGGCACAGTGGCTCACGCCTGTAATCTCAGCACTTTGAGAGGCAAGGCGGGCAGATTATGAGGTCAGCAGTTCAAGAACAGCCTGACCAACATGGTGAAACCCCGTCTCTACTAAAAATACCAAAATTAGCTGGGCGTGGTGGCGCGTGGCTGTAGTCCCAGCTGCTTGGGAGGCTGAGGCAGGAGAGTCACTTGAACCTGGAGGCGGAAGTTGCAGTGGACTGAGATCGTGCCACTGCACTCTAGCCTGGGCAACAAGAGTGAGACTCCATCTCAAAAAAAAAAAAAAAAAAAAAAAAATTTAGTAACTATAGTTCATTCTGTATTTCAATAATTTACTTATAAATTTAAAGCAACTAACTTAAAACTGTTGCTTTAGACGTACAACTGTCTAAAACTGTTGGTGAGTCTGCTTTCCAATAAACCTTATTTCCCAATTGTAATTAAAATGAGGGGAAAACTATATGAATAGTAGAACTGGATCCTCCAACAGGTCCAAAGTATCATTTCTCTAATAGGCCAAGAAGGCAAGTATCTTGGGGAAAAGGGAAAAGTAACTTTTTGCCCACAGCTCAGCTCAGCTCATCCTAAAGCGCTGCAACTGGTAGCCTGCATCCTAGACAGTTAACAGAGGGAAGGGGGAACGGCCACGCCAGTTTCACTATTCCAGCACAGCAGAGCAGATGGAAACCAGGCTGAGGATGCTGCATTCCTCCAGGACCATCCACACAAATTGCCAGCCCCTTGCACTACAAAGCATGCGTGGTTTGGGCAAACAAGCTGCCAAGAGAGAAAGTGCTCAGAGTCTGGAAGTCCTACTTTCCTATCAAGTACCACAAGGTGTAACAGGCACATCTGTATCCTTTGCTGTCCAGAAGGTGAAAGCCAGCATGAATATTCTGTCATTTGGTGAGAGAACAATAAGCAAATCTTCCTTCCTTTCAAACATTCTAAGACTCTGATAAAACTTTTGAATACATATATAGAAAACAAAACAATTTGTTAAGCTATTTTTCCAAAATTTCAACATATTTCTCAAGCTCCAAATACTGATACTTGCTCTTCCTTTCTTACTAGGCCTCTCCTTTTGCTGCCTGAGCTTAGAGAAGATTGCAATCACTCCTTTAAAAAAAAAAAAAGAGGGTGTTGTCCATTCATTTAGAAATAGTCAGTGACTCAGGAATGCTGTTTCCCAATCGCCGTAGCAACTGTCTTCTCCTCCCATGTTACGATGTGAGTAGCAGGACATCTACTCTTCCTCGCGGTGGGCATATGTGTGACACACCCAAGGCCTAGCAGACAGCAGGAAGTTTCTGCAACTGCTACCGCTTCTACATAGAGGCACAAAGTATGAGGATGCCCTGTTTTAAATACCATTCCCAAAGTCCTTTCATTTCTAAATAATCTCTTTTTTCTCTCCTCACACCACTACTGAATACCCAAAAATAATCCTAGTCCTACTGACAACCACTTAATTAATCCAAAAATTATACTACTACTCAAAAGACCAGACTTGATCTTATGAAACCATAGTAAATATTTTCTGGGCTGGTACACATCCAGAAAAAGATTTTTTTAAAAAATCTTAGAGAAGAGGGGAGAAGAGCATGAAGATGAAATCTTATTTCTTTATCACCAGAAATATAAGCAAGTGTTAAAATAAGGTTCCGATACTTCTAGCAATTGTACTTGTGTTAAACTATGTTCTAACACAAACACACACAGAATTTCAAGCCAAAGTACCTAGGATCCAAAGAAACTTCCATGTATCATGTATTGTTTTCTTTGGTTCTAACCATTTAAAAAAGTTAATTTCTGAAAAAGTAGGGGACTGTTTTACTCCTTTTATATACATTTGTATTTTCTTAGAAAAACATCACTTTTATAATAAACATACATTTTCATTTCAAATTAAGCTAGCAATTTTCAAAGATTAGAAAGCTGGAAAATTTTTATGACACTATTTTAAAAGCAAAAAACATCTGTAAACTATAAAGGCAATGTTGTAAAAATATTTGCACATAGCTAATGACTAAAATATACAAACTAAGTAAAACAAAAATGAAAAATGAAAATTTGGGGTTCTTACATATTGTTTCAAATATATATATATGTTTTCAAAAAAAAGCACACACAAAAAATCATTAGCACATCATCTAAAAGCAAAACATCATCATCCAATACCCATATGCAAAATGCCTATCAGTATTTACTCTTCTCCAGTGGTATTTTGCTTAAGGAAACACTCTGACAAGGCACAGTTACAAAGTTTAGGTATGACAATGCAATGTGAGAAAGAATACTGAAAAGAATATTAGTGGAGTCTAAAACCTAGGTCACCTAATTATATGACTTTGAGCAACTTAATACTGCTAGACCTCAGTGTCCTCCTCATTTTGACAGGCTGGGTCAGATTACTTCTAGGGTCTCTTCTGACTCCTTAAAGACTGTACCTAAGTACTACTGCTCTTTTTGAGGGCAGCCCAATGCCTGCTGCTTGCCTGATAATACATATCCTATAGTGGCTTCTCACCACTTCTTCTTGCGGTTTCAATCACAGGAAACAGACGTCACCCACAGACCTAGAAGTAAGTAACGAACAGCCCTGGCGGATGCAAAGAGCTGCCAACTAAGACCAACTCCCATTTTTTAAAAATACAAGAATCAAGAAAGAAATCACTAGAGACCTCTAAGCCTGACATACATCTTTCACAAAAACTAAGAAAACTAAAAATACCCCTGTAGGCCCCAAGCAAGATGAAATAATTTTAGAATAGTCCAAAACAATTTTGCTTCTATGGCCAAATGAAGAAACTGAAGGAATTCTTATAGCTCTGGGTGGGAGTACATGTGCTTAAGAAAAAAGTGGTGCACTCCTACTGCCACTAGTATTTTTTGTGGCTATCCAGACATATCTTGAAGACTTGAAAACTCATCCTTGTTCTCTTTATTTATTTAATATTTAATGTAACCCTTTCTATAGCCATTAAAGTTCATATCAATAGATTCAACTGATATGGGAACTTAGTAATTATTCATTTTAAATGTATGTTAACAATCTCTGAGAGCACTGAGTCAAATCCTGCTTCCATTTTTATTTATTTTTTGAGACGGAGTCTCGCTCTGTCGCCCAGGCTAGAGTGCAATGGCGCAATCTCAGCTCACTGCAACCTCTGCCTCCCAGGTTTGAGCCATTCTCCTGCCTCAGCCTCCCGGGTAGCTGGGACTATAGGCACACATCACCACACCTGGCTAATTTTTATATTTTTAGTAGAGACAGGGTTTCACCACGTTGGCCAGGCTGGTCTCGAACTCCTGACCTCAGGTGATCGGCCCACTTCAGCCTCCCAAAGTGCTTGCTTTCATTTTTAATAATAAAAGTTGATAGCCTTATACTACGTAAAGTAATGTAGAGGTTTTTTAAATCCTAGAGACATGTTCTTTCATTAAACACAAGTCAAAACTATTAGACATAAATAATAATCTCTTCTTGATGTAGAGTTCTTCTGGTCAGGTATAGTTATATTAGTGATTCTCTCTGCCCCATAGTTACTTTGGTGAGAGAGAATTAATGTTTTCAAAACTGTCAACCTCCTATATTAAGTCACAGGAACAGAGAGTCTTGAAAATAAGATTCCCAAGGCTATTTAAAAGAAAAAAAAAAAAAAGGAAGCAAATCTTAAGATGAGAAAAAAGAAAAAAAAGATTTCCAAGGTTAACATTAAAACTAAAATATGAGGCCGGGCGTGGTGGCTCAAGCCTGTAATCCCAGCACTTTGGGAGGCCGAGGCGGGTGGATCACGAGGTCAAGAGATCGAGACCATCCTGGTCAACATGGTGAAACCCCGTCTCTACTAAAACTACAAAAAATTAGCTGGGCATGGTGGCGCGTGCCTGTAATCCCAGCTACTCAGGAGGCTGAGGCAGGAGAATTGCCTGAACCCAGGAGGCGGAGGTTGCGGTGAGCCGAGATCGTGCCATTGCACTCCAGCCTGGGTAACAAGAGCGAAACTCCGTCTCAAAAAAAAAAAAAAAAAAAAAAAACTAAAATATGAAATACATAAAAGCTATTAACTTATATGAACTAAATACTACCACTACTCTTAAAAACCTTACAATCTAGATGGGAGATAAGACCCCAAAATAAGATATAAACATGTATTTTTGCATTCAATAAAAACATAATACTTCAAATAAGTATACAATCAAAAGCTAAACTGCACTGTATTAGAGAACATTTAGAAGAAACAATAGGGCCCAAAGATAGACTCAGATTGTTTCCGCAATGGCATTACCCATCTGAGCCCATAATTTTCCTATACATCCTTGAGAACCAGCTGAAGAATCACATCTTTTAAAATCTAGATTAATTTCTGAAAGTCTAAAAGGATTGATGTATTAAAATTGATAAGGACTGAAAATCAAATAAACTTAACTTTCTAAACTCCATCTAAGTAGTGGAAATAACTTGCTGAACACCGACCTTAACACTATTCATTCTTGGATAGACTAATTTACTTACTACCACCACCACAGATCAAAAATTGACATCAACATGCATTACAATCTGTTGCAAAATGCTAACTTTCAATCCTGCTTTCTGCAGGTTTTTATAGAAAGGGGACCTAAAAGCCCTTGCCAGGGATAACATAATCTCTATGAAGTGGCTTTACCTTTCTTAAATGGTTCTACTAACCCTCACGATTGCTATAATCAGGCCATTTCTCTTTACAGCCACACATTCACATCTAAGCCGTTGTTCATACCGCTCCCCATCTCATGAATCCCTTCCCTCTCTACTCTGCCAAATCTTGGATTTCATTCAAGGGCAAATCATATTTCCCATCTTCTAGGAAGCTAAGTAGCACTCCTTGCAATTACATTCTGGGTCATTTACAAAATCTGGGGCATTAGCAGAGATATTAGAAATAATTCACAATAACCCCCTAATTTTACAAGAGATAAAAAAAGAAAAGTAAAATAACTTGCTTAGAATTCACACGGTTAATTAGTAGTAAAGTCACAACTAAGCAGCTACATATGGAAAGAATAATTCAGAGGGAGGAGGGGATAAAGGATCTATTTCTAGATATAAATTTGGACAGATCAGTTGTCTAGGTCAACATTTCTTAATCTATAAAATAAAGGGATTGATAGCTGGGCCTGGTGGCATGTGCCTGTAGTCCCAGCTACTCTGGAGGCTGAGGTGGGAGGATTGTTTGAGTTCCCAAGAGGTCCAGGCTGCAGTGAGCCATGACTGCACCACTGCACTCCAGCCTGGGCAGCACAGTAAGAATCAGACACTCAAGAAATAAAAGATAAAGGGGTTGAATTAGATACTTCTTAGCATCCTTTTAACTCCAGCATTGTAAGATTGTGAAACTTAGGTCTTCTGTCAGTCCAGTAACCTTTCCACCTAATTCCCTCACTTCTCTGAATTTCTACAGCATTTAAAGTCTAAAATCACAGCCTTAGAGCTTTTTCCACCCCTCTTTTACAGAGGTGGTTGAGATTACAATCTATTAGTGAGAACTGAACTTGACAGGACACTCTCATGACTTCTTGGTCAGTCCTTGGACCTAGAGTAGATATATGTAGACTCAGGAAATCAAAAGAAACTCTGTTCCCTACTCCTCATCACCAGTCACCAGAAAAAAAAATCCCAGTTCCAGGCACTTGAACCTCTGTGGCAATGTCTTAATTATTAACCACTGGCAAATAACTGCCAGGTCTAAAGAACAAACTTCAGCAGTTCCCGGACTCTGAAGTGATCCTGGTTATTAGCTATTTGCAATTATTACACAGTCAAGTTTCAGGGGCATAAACAGAGGTCTTTAAGAATACCAAATGTCAACTCTAAAATATGAAAAGGGTTACTGGCCAGGTATGGTGGCCCATGCCTGTAATCCTAGCACTTTGGGAGGCTGAGGGGGGTGGATCACAAGGTCAAGAGATCAAGACCATCCTGGCCAACCTAGTGAAACCCTGTCTCTACTAAAAATGCAAAAATTAGCTGGGCATAGTGGCGAGTTCCTGTAGTCTCAGCTATTCGGGAGGCTGAGGCAGGAGAATCGCTTGAACCCGTAAGACGGAGGTTGCAGTGAGCCAAGATCGTAACATTGCACTCCAGTCTGGCAACAGATCGAGACTCTGTCTCAAAAAATGATAATAAATAAATAAATAATAAAAAGGATAACTATAGAGATGGTCTAGTAACAGCTTCCCCCTCCCTGTTTGTTACCACTACTTGCTGCTCTCAGCAATTTAAACAACTAAAACTCCTTCAGGTGATGCTGTTAGAGCTGCTCTACTTACAAAGGAGAAAGTTACATTAAAAAATAATAATTTCGGCATCATCCAAATAACTCATGATCCAAGGGAAACATAGGTTTTGCAAGCACTGTAATAGCTACTTTTTCATGCCTACAAAAGGTTTAATTAAGATTCTTCCAATGGCTTCAAAGTCTAAATTACTAAATGCAAAAAAACGCATTTAGCCACTAGACTTTTTACATCTAAACCTGGTACTTTTGTCCTGCCAACTGAAATCTAGGAGAATGCAGTTCATTTTAATAGACTGCAGATGACCAAAGAACTCTAAGGGAATACCACCAAAATTTTCTAAGAAATTCCTAGCAGTGAATACTCTTTTATACTGCAGGCACATAAGCTGGACACACATAAACTGTCAGTACAAAAGTGAGTAAGTCCATGAGTTTTGAATCAGCTAGACCTACGTTTGAATCCTAGCTGTGTCACTAACTAGTTCTGTATCCTCAAGCAGGCTGCTTGATCTGAGTTCCAGGTTAATTACCTATAAAATGGGAATAATAACAGTATCTTTTTTATAAGGTCAACGTAGAGATTAATGAGATAATGAATCTAAGGCTCTTTAGCACTGCACTAGGGATACAGCTAAGTATGCAACAAACAACTGCTTTTATTACTGCTACTGTTGTTATTATTCCCTATCCTAGTCTGGAATGAATTAATTTTCCTTATTTATAAAGATGCTAAACATTCATTAATATTTATAAACAGGAAGACTGGCATTATACAATCTGTAGCATACTGAATACAGGAAAACAAAAGGTTGCTAACACCACCACTTAACAAGAAAAAAATGCTTTCACGATACATGGAATCTGAAAGTCCTCAAACCCTAAGAGTATCAGAAATGTTCTGGGTTGGCAACAAGTGAAAATTTATATCCCAAGGTGAATGTGTGGAACTCACATACGCGTGATAGGAAAGAGGCAAATTTAAAAGCTAAATCTATACAAGTTCTAGAATAAACAAGAGCAGCTGAGCACAGTGGCTCACACTTGTAATCCCAGCACTTTGGGTGGCCAAGGCAGGAGAATCACTTGAGGCCAGGAGTTCGAGACCAGCCTGGGCAGGGCAACATATTGAGACCCAATTTCTTTTTTCCTTTTTTTTTTTTTTTTTTCGAGTAGGAGTCTTGCTCTGTCACCCAGGCTAGAGTGCAAAGACGAAATCTTCAGTTCACTGCAACCTCCACTTCCTGGGTTCAAGCAATTCTTCTGCCTCAGGCTCCCAAATAGCTGGGATTACAGGTGCCCACCACCACACCCGGCTAATTTTTGTATTTTTAGTAGAGATGGGGTTTCACCATATTGGCCAGGCTGGGCTCTTGGCCAGGCTGGTCTCAAACTCCTGACCTCGTGATCTGCCCACCTCCCAAAGTGCTGGGATTATAGGCATGAACCACCGTACTCGGCCTAGCGAGACCCCATTTCTACAAAATTAAAACATAAAAAAAAAATTGGGCCAGGTACAGTGGTTCATGCCTGTAATACCAGCACTTTGGGACGCCAAGGTAGGAGGATCACTTGAGTTCAAGACCAGCCTGGGCAACATAGTAAAACCCCACCACTATTTTTAAAAAAATGAAAAATAAAAAAATCAGCAGGCATTGTGGTGTATGCCAGTAGTCCCAGATACTGAGGAGACTGAGGCAGTTGGATTGCTTGAGCCCAGGAGGTTGAGGCTGCAGTTGAGTCGTGATCACACCACTGCACTCCAGATTGGGTGACGGACTAAGACCCTGCCTCAAAAAAAGGAAAATGGAAAAGAAAAGAAAAATTAGCCAGGCATGATGGTGCATGCCTATAGTCCAAGGTACTGGGAAGGCTGAGCCCAGGAGTTTCAAGGCTGCAGTGAGCTATGGTTGTGCCACTGCACTCCAGCTCAGGCAACAAAGTGAGGCCCATCTCTTTTAACAACAAAAAACAAAACAGAGGAGAAAATCTTAGTGACTGTAATTTTGGCAAAGGTTTTTGAAATATGACACACAAAACAAAAATGAAAAAAAAAAATTGGACTCCATCAAAATTAAGTTTCTGGGGGCTGGGCATGGTGGCTCACCCCTGCAATCCCAGCACTTTGGGAAGCCACGGTGGGCAGATCATGAGGTCAGGAGTTCAAGACCAGCCTGATCAACGGAGTGAAACCCTGTCTCTACTAAAAAAAAACACAAAAATTAGCCAGGTGTGGTGGCACGCGCCTGTAATCCCAGCTACTCAGGAGGCTGAGGCAGGAGACCCGCTTGAATCTGGGAGGCAGAGGTTGCAGTGAATCAAGATCATGCCACTGCACTCCAGCCTGGGTGACAGAGTGAAACTGCCTCAAAAAAAAAAAAAAAAAAAAAAAAAAAAAAATTAAGTTTTTTGGCTCTTCAAATGAAAATAAAAAGACAGCCAAGAGTGGTGATACATGCCCGTAGTCTCAGCTACTTGGGAGGCTGAGGCAGGAGGATTCCTTGAGCCCAGGAGATTAAGGCTGTAGTGAGCCATGACTGCACTACTGTATTCCACCTTAGGCAACAGAGTGAGACTACCAGTTCCAAAAAAGGACAAAGAAAGAGAAAAATGGGAAAATAATGAGCAGATCTTTAAGGAAGATACATAGATAGCAAATGGACAAAATCTTGAACAGATTCTTAAGAAAGACATATAAATAGTAAGTAAGGATAAGAAAAGATGTTCGACATCATTAAGGAATGACAAATTAAAGCATACTGAGGCCAGGCGCAGTGGCTCATGCCTGTAATTCCAGAACTTTGGGAGGCCGAGGCAGGTGGATCACCTGAAGTCAGGAGTTCAAGACCAGCCTGGCCAACATGGTGAAACCCCCTCTCTACTAAAAATACAAAAATTACTGGGCATGCTGGCAGCCGCCTATAATCCCAGCTACTCAGGAGGCTGAGGTAGTAGAATCGCTTGAACCTGGGAGGCAGAGGTTGCAGTGAGCCAAAGTCATGCCATTGTACTCCAGCCTGAGCAACAAGAGTGAAACTCTGTCTAAAAAAATAAAAAATAAAGCATACTGAGATATCCCCACATACCCACCAGAACGGCTAAAATTTAAGACTGATCATACTAAGAGTTGACAGGAAATTGGAACTTTTATACATTGCTGGTAAGAGTGTAAAATGAACAACAAGTTTGGAAAGTAGTTTGGCAATTTCTCAATTAAGCATAGATCTACTACCATATGACCCAGTCATTCCTCTCATTAGTACTTACCCAAGAGAAATGCAGACATATGTCCAGCCCCAAAAGTTGTACATGAATGTTTACAGACAAAAACTGCACTCCCAAAACTGGAAACACCCCAAATGTCCAACAATAGGGTAAACGAATAAACAAATTATGTAAATCCATACAATGTAATATAAAGGAATAAGCAATATAAAGGAATAAGCTATTGATATATGCAAGACCACATATTATAGTAAAAGAAGCCCCCAGCAAAAGAGTTCACACTGTATGATTCCATGTATATACAATTCTAGAAAACACAAACTATAGTTACAGAAAGCAAATCAGTGGTAATCTGGAGATGGGAAGACAGGGACGGGTGAGAGGAAAGGATAACAAAGGGGGAAAGAGAAAACTTGAAGGTGACTGATATATTCATTATCTTGACTATGAAAATGGTTTCATGAATAAATATGCAGTTTATTGCATTTTAATTATACATGAATAATGTTTTGAAAACAGAGATGAAGGGTCTTTTCTACTTAATCCTAAAGTTCTGGCATTGAAACTAAAACACAGATCTATCTGAGATGTAAGGCCAACTACCAATATACGCTCTTTGGTTTTCTGTGACCTTCAGAGTCAAAAATGGTTTATAAATCAATCTGCTTGGGTCCTTGCAGGATTTTAAATCTTAAATTACAAATCCAGTTCCTTCAGATGACACTACTCACAAGACAGGAAATAAGTTACAAAATCAGAAATCCAGAAAATAATACAGGACATCATAAACTCTACCTGTATTTGCCACCCTAACAAAATGCCCATATAGCTACTAAGGACCAGTCATAACCATCACCAAGGATGAGATTTTCCCATCTTCCATATAAGAATGTCATGTGTTTCCTTTATTCAATGTCATTATGCTTATTCTCATTTGCATCCCCTTACTTGTTCTATCCCCCGCCTTGGAGGAAAGAAAGCTAAACAAATATTGCAAATTGACTCTCCCTAACTGTTACAGAGCCAAACACTAGAGGGCCAGTTTCTTCAGTCTTTTTCCTTTCAATCCCACAGCTTCTAGTATATCTGTTCCTTTTATATAATCTCTTTCTACTACTGGGGCCATTCCCAAGATGCTGAAATTTGGTAAAGAAAATGTAGAATCCAAAATATCTGCTGCTCCTCCTCCATTTGTCCATCCAATTTCCACTTCTTAGCCCCTTGATGTTTCCAACGTACAACTGCAAGAAGTGACTGTTGCACTGAGTGGGTATTTGGACCTGACATTTAAAGTCCCTTCCAACTCTGAAGTTTTAAGGGTACCATTCGCAGTAAGATTTAATAATGAATGGAAGTAAGAATTTCCAAGTTGAAAGAACAATGAGAGTTACACTTCTCTTTTCCTTTAGTAATTCTTTTACTTCCTTAAAAAGGGTTCCTTGATTCTAAGAAATTTGTGAAAAAACAAAAACAGCCCAGTCACGGTGGCTCATGCCTGTAATCCCAGCACTTTGGGAGGCCAAGGTGGGCAGATCACAATGTCAAAAGATCAAGACCATCCTGGCCAACATGGTGAAACTCCGTCTCCACTAAAAATACAAAAATTAGGTGGGTGTGGTGGCGCTCGCCTGTAGTCCCAGCTACTCGGGGGGCTGAGGCAGGAGACTTGCTTCAACCCAGAGGCACAAGTTGCAGTGAGCCAAGATCATGCCACTGTACTCTAGCCTGGCGACAGAGTGAAATTCCATCTCAAGAAAAAAAAAAAAAGGGAGAAAATACAGTAAAATATGTTCATAGCAATTAAAGTAGTCTTTGCTCTTCGATTTTAGCTTCAAGGTTTTAAGAAATTTTAGTATCTGGCCGGGCGCGGTGGCTCAAGCCTGTAATCCCAGCACTTTGGGAGGCCGAGGCGGGTGGATCACGAGGTCAAGAGATCGAGACCATCCTGGTCAACATGGTGAAACCCCGTCTCTACTAAAAATACAAAAAATTAGCTGGGCATGGTGGTGTGTGCCTGTAATCCCAGCTACTCAGGAGGCTGAGGCAGGAGAATTGCCTGAACCCAGGAGGCGGAGGTTGCGGTGAGCCGAGATCGCGCCATTGCACTCCAGCCTGGGTAACAAGAGCGAGACTCCGTCTCAAAAAAAAAAAAAAAAAAAAAAAAAAGAAATTTTAGTATCAACAGCTTCTGACTACCCCTAATTCCCCAAAGGCCTGGCTATTCATAGGGCTCAAACCAGCCCCCACAGAAGGAGGAAAGGAATAAAAACAGAGGGAGGAGGTGACAGGCAGCTGGACAAGAGGAGAGTGTGGCTTTGTCTCACCTAACCCCAAGGAGGGGCAAACATCCATTGCTTTGCTGGTAGCACAAAATGAATTTTTTTGCCTACGGCTTTCCAACAAAGGTAATTAAGAATAGGAGGCTCAACAACAATAACAAAAAAAAAACACTTAAGTAACACTAAGTTTGTTTCAAAATGGAGATGGTTTTTTGTAGCCACGAATGTTTCAGCTACTGAGACAGAAAGTAGGATATATACACCTGCATATACAAACTCCTTGCTTCTCTATAACATCTAGTATTTATCAATAAAAATTATTTTAACCTGTTCTTCTAAATCATATGTGACATATAACTTTATCTTTTAAATCTCTATTACATTTCACTGAAGATAACACTCCCCAAGAATAAACTGGCAATACATTTATAAAACACCAAGGGCCCTGGGCAATAACAAAAGGTTATTCTACAACACAGGAAATAAAATTAGTCTATTCTGACCCATGCACCCATCAACAAAATTAAATCTTGTCTCACTATTTTCCTAGCTTTCATAATAAAATATAATTTACAGGTCATGAAAATTTCAGCTCTTTTTAAAAAAAAAAAATTATCCCAACATTTACCAACTCTCCCAAGGCAGAGATTTTAATCCTAAGGCATTCCCTCACTTTCACCTTCTGTAAGGGAGAATTTTCTTTGAGAAAGTACAGGTAATCATATCAAGTAGAGTCATGGTCTGTCTTTAAGACAAAGCAGGAAGAATAGCAGAAATGTTTAAGCTATCATTCTGTCATCTCAAACATCTCACTAACATTCCTGTAGGCTCTCCTCCCTATTTGCAAACCAAATAATCCTTGCATTTATCATCTGTTTTTAAAAAGTGTGTACAAAGTTCTCTGTATATTTTTCAGTTTTCTGCAAACTTTTGGATTAAAATTAATGTTTTCTTTAAGGCAATATAAGCAGAAGTCTGCACAAACAACTCTACTTCTTCCATGTTCTGTTTCCTAATATTTGCTTAAAATTCCACCTGGAGCCAGGAGCAGTGGCTCACGCCTGTAATCCCAGGACTCTGGGAGGCCGAGGCAGGTGGATCACCTGAGGTCAGGAGTTCAAGACCAGCCTGGCCAACATGGTGAAACTCATCTCTACTAAAAACACAAAATTTAGCCAAGCATAGCGGCAGGCACCTATAATCGCAGCTACTCAGGAGGCTGAGGCAGGAGAATCGCTTGAACCTGGGAGTCGGAGGTTGCAGTGAGCCGAGACCGAGCCACTGCACTCCAGCCTGGGAGACAGAGCAAGACTCTGTCTAAAAAAAAACACCTGGCATCCTTTACCTTTACTTGCTCTCCTTTTGGATAGGGGTATAAAACGAAACGTTGACACTCTATTACTTTGTGTTTAGAATTATTGTCATGTGTAACTGCAACATGACAATAATTCAATATAGGCATCCAAAATTAAACAAAATTTTTAAAACTATTCTCTTGGCCGGGCGTGGTGGCTCTCGCCTATAATCCCAGCACTTTGGGAGGCCCAGGCCAGCGGATCATGAGGTCAAGAGTTCGAGACCAGCCTGGGTCAACATGGTAAAACCCTGTCTCTACTTAAAATACAAAAATCAGCCAGGCTTGGTGGCATGTGCCTATAATCCCAACTACTCAGGAGGCTGAGGCAGGAGAATCACTTGAACCCAGGAGACAGAAGTTGCAGTGACCAGAGATCGTGCCACTGCACTCCAGCCTGGGACAGAGAGAGACTCCCTCTCAAAAAAAAAAAAAAAAAAAAAAAAAAAAGATTCTCTCTATTCCCACACCAAAATTCATGTTTTACAAAGTTATGCTCCTAGCTAAATCAGGAAGTAATATTCTCTCTTAGAATGCATCAATTTCTCAATTATATGAGAATGCACATAAAGTCTATTGAATGCAGGAATACTCTCCAGCCTCCTAACATCCCGGTTCTACTTACTCTCCTTACATATATTTCAGAAATCTATTTGACACCCACATTCATCACTGCTGAAAAGTCAAAACCCTCTGTTCATCTTAAGGACTTCTGAAAGGAACAGGAATAATGCTGGAGAGGGGGTATGTGCATGGTCTGGGAGAAGACAGACTCATGAAGAACCAAGAGGTAATATACCAGGCGCCCTGGCTTCAGCCACTCACTGTCAGCATCTCTAACAATCATGTGTTTTTAAAAGATGATGCCCACCAGGTGTGGTGGCTCACACCAGCACTTTGGTAGCTGAGGTGGGGGGAATCACCTGAGGTCAGGAGTTTGAGACCAGCCTGACCAATATGGTGAAACCTTGTCTGTACTAAAAATACAAGTATTAGCCGTGCATGGTGCCGGGCACCTGTAGTCCCAGCTACTCGAGAGACTGAGACAGGATAATTGCTTGAACCTGGGAGGCAGAGGTTGCAGTGAGCCGAGATCCTGCCACTGCACTCCAGCCTGGGCAACAGAACGAGAATTCATTTCAAAAAAAAAAAAAAAAAAAGATGATGCCCAACTACTTTTAAACTGAGTCTCCATCTCCTTTCCACACAAGATGCCTCAGAGGGTAAGAGCAGATCTTAGACAATTTGTGAGCTCTATGTTCTCATCAGTTAATCCATATTTAGAACCTGCGTAAGCCAGGAAAGGTACATAGCAGCTAAAGGAATTATAACCCCTCAAATGCAAACAACCTTAGGGCACACTTAGTCCAAACCAGTGCAGTTTTATAAAGTACATTCTTAATGGAGTTCCAGAGGACACACTTTAGAAAAGGTGGAGTAGGCGAAAAAGCTTTGAGTTCAGTTTTAGCGTACAGTTCAAGAAAACTAAGCCACTGGTATCAAAAGCACACCAAAAATCTCACCCACTCCACCCACCCACATATACATACACAGACATAAAGAGAAGTGGATTGCAATGCTCCTCCTTCTCTTTCATTTCCACAGAGTTCTCATAAAAAGAGCAATGAGTAAGACAGAATATTCTGATGCCTTCAGATAGGTTACATTTGGCAATACAAGGGTTAAGCAGCACTACTTTCCTAGAAACCTTCTAATTCCTAGCTACTAATGTAATTTTCATTACCTGAGCTATCTAGTTTTAAAAATTCAGCAGATTAAGGGTTAAGACTAACAACGCAGAAAGAAAAGAGAACTTGGTTCAGCTCCACCCGCTCTAAAGCAAATACCAACAACCCTGAGCCAAATCCCTAAGCATACAGAAGACTCCATGGACATTCCAAAAGACAGGTAAAAAGAGGCTTAGCTTCCTCAGGCTTCTCACCTTGCAGAACCACACACATAGGAGATTTCACAATTTGTGAAATAAACAACTGTTAGATAAAATAAAACACATAGAAAAGTCTACTCAAGACTGGAAAACAAGTCACAGAGGTCACCACAAATCAGTAGCAATAGCTGGAATTCGGGTGAGGAAGGTCAAACAGTACCCATGGAAACAAAATCAAAACAAAAAGATATCGAAATAGAAGGAATATGAGCCCTAGAACTTAAGTTTTGGAAGGAAAGCTAACCGAGTGGGTGGGGGGGGGGGGGAAATTTTTTTTTAGTCACCAAAGAAGGAAGGGATGTCAATACTCTTAACCTTATTATTTCTAGGGGGGAAAAAAGGTGTTCATCATATAAAAACAGGTGGTTACTGACAGCTCAGATGTCACTGGGGGCAGTCCAGGAGCACTTGGTCTTGTTAGAAATAGGAAGAGATGAGTCACTATGTTAATTCTGTTTAGAATTAAACACCTAACCCACCAGGGTTAACATCTCAACCCTCTAGGTCATGAAACAACATTTTCTTCCAGTTTCTATCACTTTATCAGTTTTCTTCCCAAATTTGTGGAGCTGGGTCAAAATGTTGGGAGGTAGGACGAACAGAAAGAGGTACCAGTTACAAGCCATTTGTTTAGTGGAAAGATACACTAGGTTAAGGGCATAAATACCTGGAGGAAGAGACAAAAGAGCTACAGCTATAACTAGCTATTATAACGATCATCAATATCCAAGACTTTTCCTCTTCTGGACAGTGCCCCATATCTTCCAAAGCTTTTACAGCAAAAAGCAACCAAACGGCTCCCTGGAGAGAGGCATTGATGTGGGCAAAAGGTAAGGAAATATGATAGAGTTCCGTGAATATCAATATTCCTTCAGACCCGAATTGAAAGTAACTGGCACTAGAGGAAAGCTTACTCTTCTAGAGGTACGCAAAGGGATACCAGTAGTCGCCTTGGGGAACAAGAGGCAGTAGAAAAGGAGTTGAGGAGATGGTTATCATGGGAAATGCATAAAAAGCAATTCAATTACAAACTTCTTGAACTCGCAGTCCAACTTTCTTCCCACAGGAGAGATTTATTACCATCCTAGGTCAAGAAGGGCTTAGCGTTCTAACCCTCTGAAAAGTGACAAGCAACAGGGCAAAGAGACAGGTTCTCTGGATAGAGGAATACTGTTAAGCAAATAAACGTCATGCCCCAGTGGCTGTAAGACCTAGGCAGGAACCCATTCCTGTAATCACAAGTACAAACGTCCAAACGAGGAGGGGGGGTAGGGCTCAAGTCAGGTAACATTCCTGAGGGGAAGAATTATCAGGTGACACCGGGCTGAGGGCCCAGGGGGACTGGGCGGGACGAAAGTTAGCAGGTAAAAAGGATCAGTCATGGGGAAGGAAGTGACCTTTAGGAGAAGGAAATACGAGACTACCAAAAAAGGGGTAAGAGTAAGAAGAGAAAATGGACCCAGAAGAGGGGACCAAAAAAGAGGAGGCGTGTTCGGGTACTAGAGGAAGAAGAAAGGAAGTGAGGCTGAGAGGGGAGAGATGGGGCTGAGGGCCGGCCGGGGCTATGGGGGCGGGAGAGCAGACGTGCGGGCTGGGAGACTAGGGAAGCCCCGAGGTGGCCAGGGCAGGAGCAGGGTGAGCCTCCGGGGCTTCCCGCTGTCCAGGAGGCGGAGGATGTCGGGCTGCAGAGCCGCAGACCAGCGAAATGAGGAAGGGAGGCGCGGGGGCGGCTCCCCAGAGCTGGGCAAGCGCCCCTGGGGCCGGCTGCAGGGGTCCAGAAGGCGGTTACGGGGCTGGGCAGGAGCGAGGTGGGAGGGACACTCACAAATTTCTTAGATTTGCCGCCGTCGCCGCCCGCCGAAGGTAGCTCATCTGGGCTCCGGCCCTTCTTCTTGTCCCGGGTACCACGGCCGGGCCCCAGGCCCCCGCCGGGTGGCTCCATGTCCCGGTTCACGCTGGCCGGTGACCCCGCGCCTACGCCGCTCCCGCCCGGCAGCTCAGCGCCCGCCGCCGCCGCCCAGGCACTCTTTAGCCAGCCGCCGCGCCCCGCCTCATTAGCATGCCGGGCTGCGCGCGCCTCATGAATATACAACGATGACGCCTCGCTCCCACCCGCCTGCCCCACTTCCGCCCGGACCCGCAGCCCCTACCAATGGGGGAAGGGAGAGGGGTGGAGGGAAGCCGCGGAAGCGCGCTACCTGCCCAGCGGACCTAACCATTCGGACCCACGTCGCGGGGTGGCGAGTGGGCGGTGCAGCTCTCCGCGGTCGCGGCAGGGAGCACCGCCCCCTAGCGGTTGGAGCAGGGCAGGCCTCTCTGCTCCCACGGTGCGCCCACGTGGCTGTAAAAGCCTGACAGCTTGGACCCTGTCACACCCCAGACCAAAAATCGCATGAGACCATTATCCTGGCAGAAAAGTAGTGCCAGGCTTTGCATAAGAATGCAGTTTTTAATGTGTGCAATACCCATGGAACACATGAAAAAATTATGAAAGTGACAGCTACCACGTTTTGAAAGCAATGTACCAAGAACAGAGCTCGGGCCAGTGCAAGCACTGGACTAAACCAGACTCGCTCTGGAGTTTAATTTCCTACTGGACAAACTAATTATTGCCAACATGTGCCTAAAAAGCAATAACAGTTACCACTTAACCATGCCCTTGCTGTCTTCTAGGCACTATGCAAAACACTCTACATGTATTTTTCTAAGTCCCCACAGTCCCATGTGATAGATTCCGCTAGGCTCACCATTTTATAAAAAGTAAATTTGGACTTTGAGAGTTGAAGCGACTTGCCCAAGAAGGCATAATTGATATAAAACTTAAACCCAGCTTAGTCTGATTTGCTGCGAAGCCCTGTGCTTAACCAGGATTCCCTACTGACATAAACCAAACATGAAAGAATGGGTATTCTCCAAAAGTATATTCTTTGCTCTTCTAGCATGACTTTCTCCCTGAGCAATTTCATCCACTCTCCTAGCTACATCTGTCCCTGTGTGACAGTTATATGGCTACCAGTTGGCCTTCACAATATGGACTGAATCATCTTCTTGACCACAGCTAGCAAGATTTCAAGTGTAAGTTCCTCAAGGACAGTCAGTGACCTACTTACTCTAGGGCCCCAGTGCCTAGTCAAGGGCCTGAGATATACCAGGGACTCTGCCAAACTGGCTGTCTCCGAAATTTGGCATTCATCTCTCTTGTGGTCCAGAGCTTCTAACGGTGACCTGATAGAATGTTACATAGAGCTGTCCATCCCATACTTCAAACTTGACTTAGTGCTGAGCTTTCCAGACCTTTTGTCCAAAAAATTCTCAACACTTTCAAAGCTAGTGTTGAGAACAGACAGAATCAGAGGATGGAGGGAAGAAAGTGATCCAATGATCAACCCTCTTTCTTATGCCAGTCCATATCTGCTATAATATTTATCATACTACTGACTGGATTGTAAACTCTTCCAGAGAAAGGTCCATGTTTGTGGCTACTAACAGTACTTAGCATTGTTGTTCACATAGGTAATGGGCAACTTCTTATGTCAGGCACTGTGCTAAGCACTTAACATGTTTTATCTCCGTGTATCTTCACCAACTAGCATCACTACTCTCAACAACCAGATTCAAAATCAAAGTCATCTACTTCTCTTAATCTGCCCAGGTTTGTCCAACTCTTAACCAAAATGCTCTATTGACTCCTTATATATGTAATAATCAAAATAGAATACATACTCAGGGCCTAACATAGGGTAAGTGCTGAATGAATATTAACTATGCTTTTATTACATGTATCATCACGTTCGTTTCCCTCTCCCTTCATAAATAGGAAACTAGAAAGAATTAACATTCCTAGAAAGGCAAAAGGTACAAAAAATACTTAGTTTATTGGATAAAAACAGTGGCAAAATGGACATAAAGCCAAAAGTGAGAACAGGACATTTTCATATCCTCCCCACACTTGAAAACATACTTCCCATCATCTGAGAATCAGGTGTTAGGGAGCCAGAGCTCCTGCCAAATCCCTCTCTCTTCACCTTCCCTGGAAGCAAGGGGAGGAGGAAGTCCAAGGCAATCTCAGTCCCTGTCTACCATTCATCCCTCAAAATCTCTGGGTTGGAGGGAAACAGGGAAGGAATAAGAGGCAAGAGGGGCTAGGGACTGGCCTCCAGGGCCCACTGCCAATAATGTCCCAGATAGTTATCCTTGTCCATATCTCATCCCTAATAGGTACCATTGTCAGGCCTTGGGAGAGAGAGGAAATGGGGTTGATGGTTCAAGAACCAGATGTGGTCTCCAGACTCTTTCCCAGAGTCAGCAAAAGCCCTGGCGTGACCACTCCAGGACTGTAGGAGCTACTCCTTTTCCCTCCAGCCCAACCAGGAGGCGAAAAGAAATCCCGTGGGGCACAGCATCCCAAGCCGCTCTTAAATCTCCACATCGCTTTCCTTGTCGTTGTCATGGTCTCCATCATAGAACTCATTGGGTGCCTCTGGCCTGCAAAGCAAAGGGAGAGAGGTCAAGATGTCACTCCAAGTTCCAATCTTCTCCCAGCACCCTCTTCCAAAGGCATTTCTCAGGCCCATTGAGAACCACGCCTCCTGTTTTTGGTAGAGACTGCTATTCACCCATTCATGTATCAAATAAACATTAAGGAACTACTCTGTACGGACACTGTCATAAACCTTAGCAATACAGTAGAGAATAACAAGCCAGACAAGGTTTGTCTATTAAAAAAGCTTACCTAATAAATGGATGAATAACTGACAAAGCAAATAAATATGATAATTTCAGATGATGGAGAATACAATTAATAAAATGAAGTGATATGACTGAAGGCGACAGGAGGAAAAGGGTAAAATTTCAGAGACGAATATTAGGGACATAACACCTTATGCACATAAGACCTACAGTCTGAGGAGGAGCTGGCTAGGCAAAGACTTCAGGAAGGCCATTCCAAGACGCAAGAAAACCAAGTACAAAGGTCATGAAATGGAAAGAGACTGATATATTCCAGTAAGAACAAGGAGGCCAGGGCAGCTGGGGCACTGTGCATGGAGGAGAGTAGAGATGAGATCCTGGATGTAGGTAAGGGCTAGCATGCAGGACCTTTTTAAGCCACATTCCAAAATTTGGATTTTCTTCTAAGTACTAGGTAAAGGAGAGTTTTAATTTTAAGAAGAATGACGTGGTAATATAAACCCATAGTGAAAGAAGGGATAGGAAAGCTAGACAGGGCCCAATAGGTACTCAATACTGGTTTTTTTCTTTTTTAAGAAGTATTCTCTGGGACAGAGAGAATTGAGAAAGTCATCAAAGAGAAGCTGAGGAACTAAGCCAGGAAAAGCCTTATCTGCTTGGTGAGCAACGTCTCAGTTACTTCTAAGCGTACGACGGTTAAAGGTGTGGAGTCAGAGACTCAGGTTGAATCTCAGCCCTGATATTTAACTCTGATGTTCAGAGAGTTACTTAGTAATCCCAGCACTGTGGGAGGCCGAGGCAGGTGGATTACCTGAGGTCTGGAGTTCGAGACCAGCCTGACCAACATGGCGAAACCCTGTCTCTACTAAGAATACAAAAAAATTTAGCCAGGCGTGAACGCACATGCCTGTAATCCCAGCTACTTGGGAGGCTGAGGCAAGAGAATCTCTTGAACCTGGGAGGTGGAGGTTGTGGTAAGCAGAGATCATGCCATTGCACTACAGCCTGGACAACAAGAGCAAAGCTCCATCTCAAAAAAATAAGAAAGAAAGTTACTTAAGTCTCTCTGAGCCTTAGATTGCTCTTGTTTTAATCTCAGAATAAGAGCCACCGGAGTTGTCTGATGGCAACAGGATGATGCTATATATGTTTTAACAGACAGCATTTAGTAGTGTGTCTGGTGCTTGGCAAACCCACAAAAAGTGTTAACTCTTCCTATTACTACTCTGCAAGTCTTATGCAAGCTGGAGCTACAGGCATCAAAGAACAGAAACTCAGTGGGTGGTCTGACAGAGAGGTAGGGCTTAAGAAAAGGAAGAGCCTGAGGCTTCTTCTGGCTGTTGAAAGTGGGTGGTATTATAATACAGAGACTAGGCCCAGATTCTAGCCTGGAGCTATTGATAAAAAACTCAAACCTCTACAAAAGGAAGAACTTAAAACAGGTTTTACCAAACCAAACCAGACAATGAAAAGCAATTTTCAGAAGTTGTGGAAGCCCTGAAGCCAGATGTTCAGACACCTCCTCACCCAGGAGAGGAGATCAGGGGATACTCATGGAGGAGAGTTAGAGAAGTCCCCAAGAGTCAGACCAGTAAAGCCCAGGTCCAGAGGAGAGATACAGAGGCCTGAACTCTAAGACAGAGAAGCAGATTCTGGAAAGGGCTAAGAAGCCCATCAGGCTCTGCAGCAGAGTCAGCTCAGACCTCTAACACTACATGGGAGCAGGACTGCGTGTCCCACAAGTGTCCAGCTGTGGTTATCCCTCAGTCACATAAAAAAATCTGTTCTCCATTAACTTCATCTGTTTCTGCACTTCTGGGTTCTGCTGTCTTTTCCTTTCACTTTTCAGCAAAGTTTTGGGATTTAAAAAAATTCTACCCTATCCTTTTTTCCCCTAATTCATTCCATCTACAAATATTTAGTATCTATCTCAGAAAGATAAAGACTTTTGGAAAAAAAAAAAATACAATTATCCCACCTGAAAAAATTAACAGAGCAACGAAATCAAAGAGCCTTAGGGAGTGGTATGTAGGCAGTGACCTGTCCAACTCAAGACCTGGAAAGACTGAGGAAAATGCTGGCAAGACTATAAGCCACTACAGACTTTCTGGACAGCAATTTGGCAGTAAATAGAAAAAATTTTTAGGTCAGGCGCAGTGACTCACGCCTATAATCCCAGCACATTGGAAGGCTGAGGTCGGAGGGTTATTTGAGCCCAGGAGTTTGAGACCAGTCTGGGCAACAAGGCGAGACCCCATCTCTACAAAAAATTAAAAAATTAGCCAGGAGTGGTGGTGCACACCTATGATCCCAGCTACTCAAGAGGCTGAGGCAGGAGGATCGCTTGATCCCAGGAGTCCAAGATTGCAGTGAGCTATAATCATGCCACTGTACTCCAGTCTGGTGATAGAATGAGACCTTGTCTCAAAAAATAAAAAAAATCGGTGCACACAGCCTTTGACCTAGCAGCAACCATTCTACTATCTAACCCACTGAAACAAGCATGCAAAGATGTATATGTAAGGGGATTCACTGACACATTATTATTGTAATATCAAACAAATGGAAAATAATGTAAATGTCTATCAATGGTAATTGGTTAAATTTTATGCTATATCCTCACGATAGATTATTATACAGCTGATAAAATACTGAAGCAGTGCTATACTAGCTAACATGGAACCAGCTATATGATGTAAAACAGCATATATAGCATGACCCTATTTGTATTCACAAAAAGCAAAAAAAATCACACAAACTGTAAATGAGTATGTGTTTGTTTATATGTACATACAGAACAGTATACTTGCAATCTATAGAAAAAGTCCTATCCAAAAAAATAGAAACTATTAACAGTGGTTACTCCTATGGAATGGGTCTAGGATTGTGTGAAAGCAAACAACATATTCTGGTGCTGTTTTAAAATTTTACAATAAATATGTGTTACTTTTGTCATTAAAAATAGCAAAGAAAAGAGTGGTGAAATTGTAGCAGACATGGAGGTAAGCCAGGGGCAATAAGGTTATACCTTCTCATTTACTTTTTTCCCTTTTAAGACTCCCCAGCAAGCCTACCGGAACCCCCTAAAGTCCCTGCTCCCAGACCTGCTATAGTTCTCCTCAGGACCCCTCTCCTCTGCATCAGCCTCATCAGTCCTGTCATAGGTCAGGAGGTCTGCAGGCACATCATGAATCTGGACACTAGGTGCATGGTTCAGCATCTTCAGGTTTTCAAAGATTGTCTGGCGGATCTGGTCCAGATACTGGTTGGAGACGAGGAATAGAGAGTGAGCAGTTCCCAGTGATTTCCAGGGCATGCACTCTCCCAGCTGCCTTTGACCCCCACCATCCTGGTTTTCATCTCAGTGGTACCTCAAGTTTAGGTCCCCAACTGATAGCTATCCCTCCCCACCAACCCCAACTGCGTCTGCTTTAACCTACTGCCTCCTGGCCAATAACAGTGACAGTGATGATTTAGAACTTCCTTCTCTTTGGTTTTTTCTACTTCCCACATCTTTGACCTCTCCTGGGCTCCGCCTTTCAGGAAAAGTTTGTGCTCAGCTTTTCTGAGCTGCTGACCTGGCGTGAGTTCTGATTTTCGATGCGGGTGCTGACATCTGGATGAAGCGTGAAGTCTGGGGCAAAGTACTCGAAGTATTCTTAGGGAGGAGAGGAGAAAGTATGGCTCAGACTAAGAAAGGCAGCTACCAAGACTTCCCAGTCTTTTTCCTTCCCATCCAGAGCCCCTACATAATAGTTGCCCAATCTTTTCCTTGCTCTGAGCCAGGGGTTTAGTTTGCAGAGCTCTAAGAGTGTAAAATTTCCCATCTGCCTTCAAACCAAGTCATTCTAAAATCTAGTGAGAATGGCCTCCCTGTTGTGGGGTGGTCCTTACCACTATAGGGAAGCTCCTCACTAATGGCCTCTTCTACCAGCAGCGATGTCTCATATGTCCTGAAACCAACCAGCAGAGGGGAGCAGGCTGACCAAGTGGGCTGGCGAGCCCATGTGGCCATATCTGAGGGACCCCCTAGCTCACAGTGGACGATGGGGGAGGAAATCAGGAGGGTGCTCACCAGCAGCGGGCAACATTTCGGACAGTATAACCACCACCACCCAGCACCAGTAGAGGGATATTGAAGCTCTTGACATATTCAACGCATTCCCTGTAAAAAGGAACCAGAGGAAGGAGTGGAGGAGGCTGGCTATCAAAAGACAAGGTACCTACCTTTAGGTATTGCCTGAAAGGAGCACAAGGTAACTATAAATATTCTAAATCTTTATCTGGATAGTGAAATTCACTATGTTATGCCCTTAAGATTTGTGTATACTTTATATTCTGTGTCTCAATAAAAATTTTAAAATAAAGCACAGTCCCATCTCTGTTCTGCCCAACACCCTCCCTGGCACCCTGCCTGTTAATCAACTACTCTCATCAATGCAAGTTCTGTTGATTCTAGCCTTCAAAATATAACTTACGCTGGGTGCAGTGGCTCACACTTATAATCCTAGCACATTGGGTGGCTGAGGCAGGTGGACTGCCTGAGCTCAGGAGTTCAAGACCAGCCTGGGTAACATGGCAACACGCTGTCTCTACTAAAAACACAAAATAAATTAGCCAGGCATGGTGGTGTGTGCCTGTAGTCCCAGCTACTCAGGAGGCTGAGGCAGGAGAATCGCTTGAACCCAGGAGGCAGAGCTTGCAGTGAGCTGAGATCATGCCACTGTACTCCAGCCTGGATGACAGAGCAAGACTCCATCTCAAAAAAAAAAAATTATATACACACACACACATATATCTGCCTCCATCTAAATATATATAATGTGTATATAATATCCCAGAGCATCTATGTCTCTCCACTGCCACCTCCTCCACCTTGGTCTGGGTACCTAACCAAAACCATGGCTTCCTAACTGGTCTTCCCACTTTCATCTACATTTCCTCTACCCAAAGTTTTCTCTATTCAGCAGTCAGAATAATCACCTTCAAACACAAATCGGATCATGTCGCTTTTCTGCTTAAAAATACTACAGTGGTTTCCCACCATCTTTGGAATATAATTCAAATTCCTTACCAGGGTCTAAAGGTTCTGCACAATCTCACCATGGTCAGCTTCTCGGACCCCAACTCAAACTACCTCTAGCTTGCTCCCTGTGTTCTACTGCATCAGCTCATTCCGGCCAGAGCCTTTCATTTTATTAAAAAAAAAAAAAAAAAAAAAGTATCTCACTCTGTTGCCCAGACTGAAGTCCAGTGGCATAATCAGGGCTCACTGTAACCTCAAACACCTGGGCTCAAGTGATCCCCCTGCCTCAGCTTCCTGAGTAGCTAGGACTATAGGCATGCACCATCATGCCCGGCTAATTTTGTTTTTGTTTTTTTCTGGAGATGGCTGTCTTATGTTGCTCAGGCTGGCCTCAAACTCCTAGCCTCAGGCAATTCTCCCATCTTGGCCTCTCAAAGTGTTAGGATTATAGGTGTATGCACTGGGCCCACCCCTTAGAGCCGTCTGTGGGCCTTTGTCAATGCTTGGGACAGGCTTCTCTCTTCTCCCCTTATGTCTCCTTAAGACTCCTTCTTGGTCACCAGGTGTCAGCTCAAATTTTACTTCCTTAGAAAATTTTTTCCAAATCATACTATCTAAAGTAGGTCCCCCATTGTATCCTGTATCTCAGCTTTCTTTCTTTCATAGAATTTATAACAATCTATTTCATTTGATTATTTATTTTTTGTCTGTTTCCTAAACTGTAAACTTCATGGGAGTCTCCTCATTCCATCCCCATGATGTGGCATGATGCTTGGAACATAATAGGTGCTTAATAAAAATATACTGTGAATGAATAACCATTTAGGGAACCCTGTACAAGATGACATTTCTAGTTCAAGTACAATTTGTAGCTAGTTTTGATTTCCTAGTAGAGGTAAGGCCCGTTCCCCAACTACCCCCACCCATGTACTAAAGTCCAAGACCACTTAAAAACCTTGGGGAGAAGAAGGAGAGCAAGTCTCACCCATGTCCTCGGATGCTGAGATTAAAGCAGCCCAATCGATCACAGCCCAGAGAGTCAGCTCCACACTGCAAAAAGCAAAACGACAGGCAAGCGCAGTGATATAACTGATCAGATACCCCTTACCCAACCAACCTAAAGAACCTCCTCTTCCCTTGCTCTCTTCCCCCAAGCCCAGCCAGAACACTCCTAAAGAGGCACTGACAGTATTACCTGGAGCACAATGCACGTGGGTTGGTAGAAGTCCACTACCTGGTTGATAACCGGCTGGAAAAGGTGCTTGTAACCTGGGAGAGGGCCAAAGATGGGCACCTGGCACCCCAAGGGGATGGGGAGACAGGGAACAAAAGGAAAAAGGGGGTTGAGCGAGCATGTAGCCCAGGAAAGGGGCAACCCAAAGAACCAAATCATTGGTTTGAAACTTCTGGAAGGGATCCCAGACTGCTATGAGTAAATGATAAAAGCCAATGACTTTTCCCAGAAAATGCACATACACATGATATGTTGCATACGATTTCCAGGGATTCATGGTCCCTCTGAAGGCCATTCATCCTTAAGGACACCTGACCCAACAGCAGACAATACCAGGCAGAAGAGGTTATTTCAAGGAGAAAAAGAAGGGACCTAGGGAACAGGGAGAAGACTTCAGTACTTACTCTGGTCATCAATGCCATCCCGCAGGGGCACATTCAGACAGTAATAGCGGCCACTCTCTGCCCCAACTTCATACATGTCACCTATAGGGAAGTGGGTGGTGGTAGCCACACATGGGGAGTACCCACAACCCAGCTGTTTCAACCCCAATCTGCACTCTGGGAACCTCTCACTGCATCTATGCACCTTCATCATAAAGTCCCTAGAGCCACTAAATCTCTTGCAGCTTGCATTCATTCAACAAATAGTGTTGGGGTATCCACTCTGAGCCAACTGTGTATTAGCTGGTGGGGATTCAGCAATGAATAGAACTGAAGAAATTAACGATATACCAGGAAGCTTATATTCTTAGGGAGTAGGCATAAGGAGGAGGTAGACAGTAAACAAAACAAAACAAAACAAAAAACTACAATAAACACAAATAGCAGTGAGTGTTCTGAGGGAAACAACGAGGCTGAGGTGACAGAGTAATGGGGAAGGTGATTATAACTGGGGTGGTCAGGAAAAGCTTCTCTGAGGAGGGGACACCTGAGCTGAGACCAGAAGGCTGAGAAGGAGGCACTCATAGTAAAGAGCTGAAGGGTGGGAAGGGGAAAGTAATCCCTATTCCCATACCTGTGCCAGGGAAGAAGTAATTTCCGTATTTGTGGAAGGACACGGTCATGACCCGGTCAGTGAGGTAGAAAGCTTCCTGAACCCCGTCACCATGGTGGATGTCAATGTCAATGTAGAGCACCCGAGGGTGGTACCTGGAGGGAAGGCAAAGCCAGGGTCTGAGCTAGAAGTGAACCCCCTGACCCAGTCCTCCCAAACACCAGATCTAGAACTGTGAAGAGTCTGCTTCTGCCCTGGTCGCCTGAAACTTAATATCACCAGTTCCCTAAAGGCAACTGGGGGCTCCAGCCTAGAGACTAGAGGCAGGGACAAGAGGCAGATATGCAGAGAAGGCTGAAATGTGAGGAGGCAGCAGGGAATCTGCAGCAGTGGAAGAGGCAGCTTGAATAAAGCATCAAGAACTTGGGAGAAGCTAGTCAGGGAGGTGGAAGGTCAAGGTCCCGGCTGAGTCTGAGAGACCTCCTCAGCTAAGAATCCCATAACTGCCCCCATCTCCTCCTAGGCTACTTACTTGAGCAGCTCCAGGATGCCAATCACAATGTCGTTGACATAGCAGAAACCAGAGGCCTATGGCAAGACAGTGGTCTCATGAAGAGAGGAGCAATTCCTCTACCCAGCTGCCCCCCACCATCATCCTAAACACCTACTCGAGGGTGGCCACAGTCTTTCCCAACACCTCCTCACTCACCTCAAACTTCTTGGCATGGTGCAGACCACCAGCCCAGTTAATGGCAATATCACAGATCTGAAAGACAAACACCCAAGTCACAGTCCTCCTCCTGCCCACCCCTCAAGCTGGGTGCCCAGGGTCAGGGTTAAACCCCTAAGTCCAGGGATCCAGAGGAAAGTAGGAACAGGACTCGAGACTATGTCACCTTGTTGTTCAGCTGGGTTGCTCCTTGCAGAGATGCGCCTGTGTAACGGGAGCAGAACTCAAAGAGCCCGGGAAACACTGGACTGCAGGGAAGAGGAACATGTTGGAACCCTCCTGCCTCTGTCTGGGCCCTTGCCACACCTCCCTCCCTACCCCAGACTCCTCCAATCTCCATTTTTCAAGAACCTTCTCTCCCCTTCCTACACACCTGGGCTACCTACAAATTTATTCAACAAATATTTTGGACCAAACCATGTACCAAGCCCTGTGCAAGGCACTGGATGGGAAATCAAGAAGCATCTAATTGTCAGGGAGTTTGTATCCCAGCTGGGGAAAGAAGCAAGCAGCTTCCAGGTACTGTAGTACACATGTAAAAAGGAAGTAAGTTGGACGACAACATGAGTTCTGTTTTTCTTAGTCTTCTAAGCGTAACACATTTTAACACAATGTTCAATAATATTCTTCATAGTCACACGTTTAAAGAAAGAACTGTATACCTACATATGTAAAACGGTGATGAGATAACCCACAAAAGCCTGTAGCACAGTTTATGATATCTGGTAAGCCTTTAATAAATGTCAGCTATAATTATTACCATTGTTATTCTTTATAAAAAGCAAAGGCTTGAAGCCAGACGCAAAAGGATACTTACTGTATAACTCCATTTATGTAACATTCTAGAAAAGGTAAAATACAAGGACAGACATCAGATCAATAGTTGGCTGGATCTAGGTTGGAGGGAAGGGATTAACTACAAAAGGGTATGAGTTGACCTTTGTGGGGTAATAGAAATTTCCTATACCTTGATACTTTTTTTTGGTGGGGGGGGGAGTTGGTACAGACAGGGTCTTACTATGTTGCCAAGCTGGTCTTGAACATCTGGGCTCAAGTGATTCTTTCGCCTTGGCCTCCCAAAATGCTGGGACTACAGGCTTGAGCCATCAGCACTGGCCCTACACCTTGATATATTCTATCAAAACTCTCTGAACTGTTACACCTAAAAAAGGTTAATTTTACTGTATGCAAGTTATACCTACATAAACCTCACTTTGTAAAGAAGAAAGACTTAAACAATCCCTAGTTTTAGGTCTCAAACAATAAATATAAAAATAGTGCAGCTGACACATTTGACCATGCGAAAAACAGAACTGTAGGTTTTGTTTGTTTGTTTTTGTGATGGAGTCCTTGCTCTGTCACTCAGACTGGAGTGCAATGGCACAATCTCAGCTCACTGCAACCTCCAACTCCTAGGTTCAAGCCATTCTCCTGCCTCAGCCTCCCGAGTAGATGGGATTACAGGCACCCAACACCACGCCCAGCTAAGTTTTGTATTTTTAGTAGAGAAAGGGTTTTGCCATGTTGGTCAGGCTCGTTTCAAACTCCTGATGTCAGGTGGTCCGCCTACCTTGGCCTCCCAAAGTGCTGGGATTACGGGTGTGAGCCACTGCACCCGGACTGTTTGTTTGCTTTTTGAGATGGGGTCTCATTCTGTCACCCAGGCTGGAGTGCAGTGGTGCTATCTCAACTCACTGCAGCTTCCGCCTCCCAGGTTCAAGCAAGAATTGTAGGGTTTTAGTCTCTCAAAAGGTTTGGAAAGAATTAGTGACTAATATCTAGAAAACTAAGCAAATGAAAAAATAATGCAATTGTCAGTTTCAGGAAAAACAAAAAGCTTTAAAAGAAAATAGATTAAATCACACTACACCATTTGGCTTGGTAATAAATGAATCTTTCAGAGTTATAATAACGTAAACATGGAATACGGATTTATTTTTAAATTACTATGAAGCTGGGAGGGGAAAGGAAACCAATGTGATTCTAAGAAGACTAAATGCTCATATCCCATACTAACAGCTTATCAGATAATGCCTAAAACTGACAAAGAAATAACAATGAGAGACAATTCAGGAGGGCAGTATGATTACAAGCCCAGATTCTGAAGCCAGACTACCTAGGTTCAAATTCTAGCTCTTTAACACCTATGGACTGGGAATGATGGTTTACGCCTGTAATCCCAGCACTTTGGGAGGCCGAGGTGGGTGGATCAAGAGGTCAGGAGTTCAAGACCAGCCTGGCCAATATGGTGAAACCTCGTCTCTAACAATACAAAAATTAGCCAGGCATGGTGGCGTGCGCCTGTACTCCCAGCTACTCAGGAGGCTGAGACAGGAGAATTGCTTGAACCTGGGAGGCGGAGGTTGCAGTGAGCTGAGATCACAACATTGCACTCCAGCCTGGGCGACAGAGTAAGATTCCATCTCAAAAAAAAAACAACAAAATACCTGCTAATGATACTAGCGAGGCTGTACAAAACTGCTTAACCTTTCTGTGCCTAAATGTCCTCATCTGTAACGGGGACAATAATAGACCCTGCTTCATAGGGGTTGTTGAGATTAAATGAACTAATGGTTGTAAAGCACTTAGAATGGTACCTAGTATATAACAGGTATTACCTATATATTACAAATTAGTAATAATAGTCGATTCATATTATTATTATTTAAAAATCCAAAGATAAATACCAGAAGACCTAGGGAAAGGAGCTGAAAGTTACTGTCACTAGGGAGAAGGATTTATGGGTAAAAGGGAGAGGAGGTCTGGAATTGCCTTTTCTTTTTTGAGACAGAGTCTCACTGTGTTGCCCAGGCTGGAGTACAGTGACATGATCTTGACTCACTGCAAGCTCTGCCTTCTGGGTTCAAGCAATTCTCCTGCCTCAGCCTCCAGGTATAGCTGGGATCACAGGCGTGCGTCACCACGCCCAGCTAATTTTTGCATTTTTAGTAGAGACAGGGTTGTGCCATGTTGACCAGGCTGATCTCAAACTCCTGACCTCAGGTGATCTGCCCACCTCAGCCTCCCAAAGTGCTGGGATTACAGGCGTGAGCCACCAGGCCCGGCCTGGAATTGCTTTTTTTAAAATTTTCATTTAAAGCCCTGTAGTACAATTTGGCTATTTATGTTAGATCACTTTGAAAACAATCAGGAATTCATTAAACAGAAGAAAAATTCCTGATTCTCATCTGAAATACAGATAAGAACAACTGTAACTTGTTTGACAGGAAGACTGATGCAATGTAAATGGCCCAGAGGTAGTATTCTAATTAGCATTCTCTAATTGCACAAAGAACATCTACAGGACCCCAGTGTGGCTTAAGGACTGACCCTGTATTCTCAGACCCAGAAAGTGAGCTCAGAAATAGCAGCAAGAGTAACAAAAAAACAAGAAAACTCCCCAGACAGCCCACGACTGAACACCAAATGAGCAGGGCAGTGTGTGCAGGACAGAGGTCTGTGGGCTGGTATGGTCAAGAAACCTTCATGGAGGTGGTGTGAAGGCTGAGAAGGCATTGAAGAGGCTGAAAAGAAAACTAAGGGCATTCCAGGAAGGTAACCCGTGCAGCTGAGGTGTAGGGATAAGGTTGGAAAGGTGCCAATGCCAGCCTAATGAGTTGGCCTCTATCCTCTAGCCCTGGCTGCTTCTGTCATTAAGATCTTTCAGGAAAACAGGTTAGTGGCTTAAAAACCTGGGATCTGGATCATACACCCTTCGATGACCAGTTATGTGACTGAGGCCAAGTTACCTAAATATTCCCAAACCTCAATTTACTTATGTATAACATCAGAAAAAGGTCTATTATAATACATCTAAGGCTTGGTATGAGAATTAAGTGGATTTACCAGCAACCCTCGGCATAATACCTAGCAGAGTAAACACTCAATAAATGGTAGCTATCATAGGACACTCTACAGGATCAGCAACCTGGTTTCTTCAAGAAATAAATTCAAGGGGGTGAGAGAAAAGCTACAAATTAAAAGTCTTAAGAGATATATCAACCAAATGCAATGTATAGACCTTGTTTAAATCCTAATTTAAACTAACCACAAAATAATTATGAGACAACTGCAGAAATCTGAATACCGATTATATATTTGATGATATTAAGGAATCACTGTTAATTTTTTAGGTTTGATAATGATATATTTTTTTTAAGGGTATCATTTAGAGATACATAATAAAGTATTTATGGATAAAAGGATGTGACATCTAGGATTTGCATTAAAACAATCTAACATAAAGGAGTGTAGATGAAGTTAAGAGTGGCCATTTGCTTGGCCAGGCGCAGTGGCTCATAACTATAATCCCAGCTCTTTGGGAGGCCAAGGCTGGTGGATCACCTGAGGTCAGGAGTACAAAACCAGCCTGGCCAACATGGTGAAACCCTGTCTCTACTAAATATACAAAAATTAGCCAGGTGTGGTGGCACACGCCTACAATCCCAGCAACTCCAGAGGCTGAGGCAGGAGAAATCACCTGAACCCAGGAAGCAGAGGTTGCAGTGAGCTGAGATCGTGCCACTGCATTCCAGCCTGGGCTACAGTGTAAGACTCCATCTCAAAAAAAAAAGAAAAAAAAGAGTGACCATTTGTTCATAAGTGTTGAAGCTAGGTGATGGATGTATGGGAGTTTACCGCACTATTTCACTTTCAGAAATTTTTGAAATTTTCCCTTGTAAAAAGTTTAAAAACAAAAATAAGTAGAATTGAGTAAACAGTAGCTGTGATGGTTATAATTTTTTTCATGGATGTAGCGTGTAAGAAAAGAAGAGATCATGGCTTATCTTTGTTGTCCCCTCCCTTCCCCATAGAGCATAACCCTGACTCTTGTATGGATAATACAAGCTCAATGTAAACCTAATGATATCAAACCACTCCTTTGTTTGTTCGTTTTTTTAACTGCCCATAGTCCTCTTAAGATCTCTTGCTTTTTAAAACACTTTGATAACTTCCCTCTACTCTAGGAGTAAAAGCTCCAATTCATAATAGAGCTGTTTACTTATAAAAGGCCCCATTTCTTTAGCCTCAGTTCAGTTCACCGCCTCTTCATATTCTGCACTTGGCCTTTTTTCTGTTCCTCAAATGAGTCATACTCAATCCTACCACAGACCCTTAGCACATGTTGTCCCTACTGCTGCTGTACTCTTCCCTTCACCCTCCAAACCACCTTTGATCTGACTACTTCTACTCTTTTTTCAGATCTCAGCTCAATCTTTACTTCCTCTAGGAAGCCAGCCACTCCACCAAGCTAGAAAATTCACCATGTATACACTCTCATAATCTATCATATATCTCCTCTTCATAAGACTTAGCAAAAATACAATATTAAAATTTTGGTTTTGTTCATCACTGCATTCCCAACACTTAGCACAGGGTCTAGCCTAGAGCAAATGACCAATAAATATTTATTGAATAAACAAATAAGTGAATTATGTTTCTTTGACAAGCAGGTCCCCCTTCAGATGTTCCCACTGGTGCCAAAAGACCTCACTGAAGGGACTGGAATTAAACTGTTGGACATCAAAAGTCCCAGACCTTCCTTACCAGTCATCGCCTACATTGAAGGCATTAAGACTCTTGGTGAAGCCTTGCATATTTGTGGGGCTGACTCTCTGCAGGAAGTCAATGTAGTCCTCGGAGTGGAAGCGGCACATGTCATGCTGGGAGGCCTGGTATGGCTTGAAGACCTCGGGATGGAGACACAAGATGAACTCAGGCAGGGTCAGCCCCACTCCACAGGCTCAGACCACCCATACTGAACCCAGTCCTGGAGATTCTATGAAACCAAACATAACAATACCCTCATCCCACAATCCTTAAGTCAGGAGAGAGACTCCAATTAACCAGGCGGGTTATTACAATTGAGTCCCCTGAAGACCACTTCTTTTCCTTTCCACCTCCAGCTCAACCATCGTACCTTCTCAACTTTAAGCCTTGATCCACCTGCCCTGTTCCTTGGCTTTCCTATTCCCATTTCTCTCCATGCTCATCTCCTCTCCCAAGCTCTGATTCTGTCCTCTTTCCTCTGGATTCTTCTTTCTGGAGTCAACTATATGGGATATACGTCAACTTTCTTTTTTTTTTTTTTTTTTTTTTTGAGACGGAGATTCGCTCTTGTTACCCAGGCTGGAGTGCAATGGCGCAATCTCGGCTCACCGCAACCTCCGCCTCCTGGGTTCAGGCAATTCTCCTGCCTCAGCCTCCTGAGTAGCTGGGACTGCAGACAAGCGCCACCATGCCCAGCTAATTTTTTGTAGTTTTAGTAGAGACGGGGTTTCACCATGTTGACCAGGATGGTCTCGATCTCTTGACCTTGTGAACCACCCGCCTCGGCCTCCCAAAGTGCTGGGATTACAGGCTTGAGCCACCGTGCCCGGCTATACGTCAACTTTCTAATTAAAATCAGACTTATTATCTCTGGAAGGTGAGGGGGATGTGTCACGCCTCCTTGAAAACTGGACAAGAAAGAGCTTTTCTTCTCCCAGAAAATGCACATAGGTACATACAGGCAAACAATCTCAAGGGATATAGATTCCTGCACTAACATCACCTCAGTCTTTTCTATGACCAATCCATTCGTCTGTGTCTTGGCACAAGCAATGAACACTCATTCATATTGTTCACTAATTCCCTAGCAACACCTTCCTGTCACTCAGGCTGCAGTGCTACAGCATGATCATAGCTCACTGTAACTTCAAACTCCTGGGCCCAAGCCATCCTCTCACCTTAGCCTCCCAAGTAGTTGGGACTATAGGCACACATGCCACACATGGCTACTTTTATTTTTATTTTTGTAGAGATGTGGGTCCCACTGTGGCCCAAGCTGGTCTCCAACTCCTGGCCTCAAGCAGTCCTCCCATTTCAGCCTCCCAAAGTGCTGGGATTACAGGCATGAGCCACCACGCCTGGCCTGGCTTAACTGTTACTATCCCATATCACAGCCATAAATTCCAAGCTTGGGGGACAGCATGTGTATGTCTGGGAGATGAAAAACTGGATAGCAATTAAGCAGAACCCTGCAGAGGTATCCTAGGCTGAAAACGCAATATCTAAGATATCTCCTCTCTTGCACACGCACATACACACATACAAACATGGCAGCACTGTTTCACCCTGGAGCCCCAGCTCCCCGGAGGTAGAAAAAGATGGTAAAGGAGGAGTGGGGACTGAGGGTAAATCTCACACCCCAATACAGTGATATCCTTCCCCCCAACCCAATTCCTGAGGCTTAGGCCCTATCCACACTCTAAAATGCAGAGGAGGAACACACCTTCTGTCTTCAAACCAGTCCCACATCACCCTAACCCTAGGCCAAGGGCTAGTCTATCTACAGTCAGAGGGTGGCGGACCTGAGGTGAGAAAGTACTTTCAACTAAGCAGAGGACACCGCCCCCAACACGGTGCACATTCAAGGTACTACTGGTGTCTTCTATCCAGCTTCCCCCTACTTTAGGGGCGGGTCGCATTCAATACGCTCAGTCCAGCCCACCTATCCCTACGGCCACAGTTCTCCCCACCCCCCAACCCACAGCCGAGGCAGCGGGACTCACGATCATCTTCTTATAGAGACCGTAATGCAGGACGAGGCTATGGGTCAATGCCAGGCGATGGGGCTTCATGGGGTGTCCAGCTCCTGGGGGTGGGGAGAAGAGAGTTCGTCAGCTCTCACCCCTGGAGTTGCAACCCCCACCTCCAAACCTCCGCGTCCCAACCCCTCCTGCATATCCCTGTTTCCTCACCGTAGTGGAAGTTGCCCACGTCAGGGTCGTAGAAATAGGCCACGGTCTTGGCCATGGTGCCGGCGGGAGCAGGCCCCGCGCCTCCGCCGCCCGCCGCCAGCCCCGCCCCGGCCGTGCGTGCTGCGCCAGCACGTAGCCTGCCTCTGCGGAACTGGGCGGTGCGGGCCCGCCTCCAACCACACCTAGGCCACGCCCCCGGAGGAGCTCCGCCCCTCGCCCGTCTCCGCTCTCCCGGGATCTGGGGCTTTGAGCGTCCAGGCTTGGGCGGAGAACTGGTAGCATCGCTCCTAGGATGCAAGGGCCGTTTCTCTCCGGCCGGGGGTCAGATCCTCGGAAAGCCGAGCCATCCCATCCAGCCGCTTGCCCCAAACCGGGCGCAGGCCGTGGTCACTTCTATAGGAAGCCACGAAGGTCCCGCCACTCCGTCCCTCAAAGGTGCGGAAAGCCGGCTTCCCCCAGCCCTCGGGGAAGATTCCTGACTCCCCCCTCGGTCGGGGCATCTGAGGACAGGAGCTGCGCCAGGCGTGCCGGATAGTGGACAACACCCACACCGGACAGCCTGTCCCGCACCTGGACCCAGACTCCGCGCCGCACATTGCCCCGGGGGGGCCCAGCGCAGTCACGCGCGCGCAGGGCTCACGCTCTCCGCCCCGTACACCTGCGCTCCGCCCCCTGGTCCTGGGCCCGCGACGGGCGAAGACATTTGGGAAGCCAGGGCGGCTGCGGAGGCGCCCATCTCCCTGATCCAGGGCCGGAGTTGCTCGAAGCCAGCCGCCGCTCCCAGCCAACCCGCATCCTTCTCTGTCCTTCCCTCCCCCCGCCTGCCACGGCGCCGGTATCCGCAGCCACAGCCCGGGGCCGGTGAGGCGGCGAAGGGGGAGGGGAGGAATCAAGGGATGAGCGCCGGGAGGGCGTCGGGGGCCCTGAGCCGCACTAGGACGCCCCTGGAGCCGGAACCCGAGCAGAAGCCGGAACCAGAACCAAATCACCGGTACTGGGTGGGCCAGGTGGTCAGGGTGGGAGAAACCGAAAAGGGGGAGGGGTGCAGGAGTACTGAAAGGAGGGGGTTGCAGAGGCCTGGCTCAGGCCGGCGCGGAGGAGGTGAGGGCGCTGACTCAGGCGCGATTTCTGCTCCTGCCGCCTAAGAATTCCGTCCCATCTCGTGCTGCAGTGTCCTTGGGAGGGACAGAAGCGCGAACGAGCTGGAAAGGGGAACGCTCGGGGCGTCGGGGAAGCGGGACTAGGGTTGTGGTAGAGAGCTTGCGTAGCCGCTGACCTCTTGACTCGGGCGGTATTGGCAAACCAGCACCCTTGGCCCGGACAGCTCCCGGGTTGGGTAGGGGGTGGAGCCGGACCGCCGAGACTAGCTTGTTTCAGGTCCTGAGCAAGGCATTCCTACCCATCCCCCATTCCCAGCTGCAGCCCCCTAAATCCGGGAGGCGCCCTGGCCCGCGCTCGCCCCCCAGGGCCTCATGTCGGAACCACAGCCTGACCTGGAACCGCCCCAACATGGGCTGTACATGCTCTTCCTGCTTGTGCTGGTCTTCTTCCTCATGGGCCTGGTAGGCTTCATGATCTGCCACGTGCTCAAGAAGAAGGGCTACCGCTGCCGCACGTCGAGGGGCTCTGAGCCTGACGATGCCCAGCTTCGGCCCCGTGAGTGAAGAGCCTGGAACCCTGGCTCAGTCACCTTTCACCCTTCTCCCCACACCTTTGCCCCTCACCTCTGCCTCCCTGACCAACAGACCCAGGCCAAATCCTGATCAAGCCTGCTCAGGAAGCCTAGTGATGCACTCTTGAGTCAGCAAGTGGGGTGACACCACTCTGAAAGCAAAACTAGAAAAGGCAGCATGGGCAGGAAGGGTCCTCTAATGGTAGTCTTGGGTTCCCATTGGTGTCCCCATCTTTTCTGGTCCCTGAAATGCTGAGGTCCAGCATGATAGCAAGTAGGTAAAAGGCTATGTCCTGAGCAATAAATGATGGGGGCCACCAGGTAATGCTCCCCCAAAGCTGACTCATTCCTGCTTCCTTGCCAATCTCTTTCATCCTTCAGCTGAGGAGGATGACATGAATGAGGACACAGTGGAGAGGATTGTTCGCTGCATCATCCAAAATGAAGGTGGGTCTAGCCTAGCCCCTTGCTCCCTCCTTCTCCAACTTTCTCTTGCCCTGACCTCCACCTCCACTGACTCCCTCTTTTCCTTCTTCCTCAGCCAATGCTGAGGCCTTGAAGGAGATGCTGGGGGACAGTGAAGGAGAAGGGACAGTGCAGCTGTCCAGGTGAGCTGGAAACAAGGGCCAGCATGACTTAGCTTGCCTTGGAGAGTATCCTCTCCTCCAGCGCAATCCTCTCCCAGTCTCCTTGCATGTATGGGGTTGGGGGAAGGGCAAGGCTGGCTAACTTATAGGAAGAAAGTTTTGTAGAAATCTCGATTCCTTCAAACTGTATCTCTCATCTAGATACCGTCAAGCCTAACATTCACCTCTAGTGCCACTCCTTTGGGCTAAGCAATGTTCTTTTTAGCAAACAGCCCTGGGAAGAACAACACGTGGTCACTAATATCTTAATGTTGAGTTTATTAAAGACATGATAAAATGTCAGGGTCTGGGGAAATTGGGGCTTCCGGAGTTTTAAGGAGCATGCTGAAAGAACATGAGAAACAAAACATGAGTGGAAATGGAAATGTTGCCCCTTGCTCCCCTCCTCCCTGCTGTCCAGTGTGGATGCCACCTCCAGCCTGCAGGACGGAACCCCCTCCCATCATCACACAGTGCACCTGGGCTCTGCAGCCCCTTGCATCCATTGCAGCCGCAGCAAGAGGCCTCCACTTGTCCGCCAGGGACGGTCCAAGGAAGGAAAAAGCCGCCCCCGGACAGGGGAGACCACTGTGTTCTCTGTGGGCAGGTGGGGCAGGTGCTCCAGGGAAAGGGAGGTTGAGGTAGGGGGCCCAAAGATTAGGCACTTGATCCCAAAAGTGGGCCCTGGCTCTTTTCTCCTAGACTGGGAGCTCCAGCAGGAGTCAGGCATACGGTGTGCCCTACAATCTTAGAAGGCCTCCCCTACCTTAGGCTTGAGGGAAGTAGCCATCAAACCCAGGATGTCCCTGGTCAGAGGGGAGGGCCAAGCAGCCTCTGAGTTGTGGTTCTCAACCCCAGTGTTCCCTCCCCTCCCAGGTTCCGGGTGACACACATTGAGAAGCGCTATGGACTGCACGAACACCGTGATGGCTCCCCCACGGACAGGAGCTGGGGTTCCGGTGGGGGACAGGACCCAGGGGGTGGCCAGGGGTCTGCAGGAGGACAGCCCAAGGCAGGGATGCCTGCCATGGAGCGAATGCCCCCGGAGAGGCCACAGCCCCAGGTCCTAGCCAGCCCCCCAGTACAGAATGGAAGACTCAGAGACAGCAGCCTAGCCCCTCGTGTACTTGAAGGGAACCCGAGAGCCTCTACAGAGCCAACACTGAGGGCTGGAGGGAGGGGCCCAAGCCCAGGGCTGCCCACTCAAAAGGAAAATGGGCAGCCAAGCAAACCGGACACTTCCAATCACCAGGTAGGAAAACACAGCCAGGGCTGCACTGGGCTCAGCAATTATTGCTGTCTACTCTGGGGGGCACTGAAAGGACGTACTCCTGTTATCTGATTATTGACCCTCCCCTTTATTTCAGGTGTCTCTACCACAGGGAGCAGGGGGTATGTGAGGTGAGTCTGCCTGAGCCCTAAATGAGGGAATCTTGCCTTCCCATCACCTACTTAAACTACTTAAGCCTTTCAGCTCCCTAAACCCACAGAGTAAACTGCAGGCTTAGCTTTTGCTATAAATCCCTTGGTTTGGTGGTGGGAGTAGGGAAGGTTCTGCAGCCCCAGGGGAAAAGCTGGACACAGCTTGAATAGGAAGCAACACTGTTACTCTTCCTCTTCTCCAAGTCTCCTTCTTCACTGTGCTGATGGACTACCAGCTGGCAGGGCCAGGGGGTGGGTGGGCGTGAAGGCCCTCCCCTCCACTGGACAGCACTGCCCTCCAGCTGAGGGAGCAGCTCTACTTCCACCTGGAGTTGCATGGTCTCAGGCTGAGGGGCCTCAGGAGAGGTCATGGCCCCTCAGTCTCTTCTCCTTCCCCTGCCTGCAACAGGCTGCCTGACTCGCCTTCCCCAACACCTCGCTCTATATGATAGAGCGTGGCAGCTGGGAGTAGGCTCCTGCCCCTGGTGGGCCCCTAAAGCAATAGCACCGTAGGCCCCCTGCCCTCTTAGCACAAGAGGCCCAGGCCCTGGCCTGGCCTTCGTGCCCTTTATTCACTGTCAATAAATCCGCTTAGACCATTACAGCTGCTTCGCATCCTGGCTCCAGCTCCTTCTGATTCCCAAGGCCTGTTCCTCTCCCGGGCCCAACCCCAGTGACCCTGGCATCCAGAGTGGGGTGGGTCACAGAGCCAGGGTGGAGACAGAGGTAGGCCAGGACCGCTAGAGACTTTGATGGATGGTTTCCAGCCCCAGGGATTTCAGGCATTTCACCACCCTAAGTAGGGTGGTGGCAGAAGAGAAAGAAGTAGTTCAGTCCTAGAGATGATAGAACAATTGGAAAAAAAGGAGTGGGTTCCAGCCCCAGAAGTGGGAAGGGGCAAGTTTCTACCCTTGGAGGTGAGGGTGGAAATAAGGGAGATTCCAGCTTTTGGCTGTGTTGCTCTGGATCACTGAGGGTATGGTCTGACAGCTTGAAGATAGGGGCAGCAGCATCACTGGGGGTCAGGGATTCCCTGGCCTTCAGGTGAGGGGATCTGTGTGGCCAGGATCCGGGGCTTTAGCTGGCGGGGGAGGTGGTGGACGCATCTGTAGGGAATACACAGTTAGTTCTCCAGAGTCCTCCCTTAAGGTTATCCCTATTCCCACAGCCCTGCAGACACAACAGAACTGGGTGGAATGACCCTCTACACACACTCTTCCCCAAGGCAAGGGCCCTTACCGGCCTGAGTCGAGGTGTCATCATGTCCAGGAGCCCAGGAAAGTCCAGGGCTTTGTCTGGAAACAAGAACCACAAGTCAGTCTTCAGACTTTGTTTTGTTCCATATCTCCAGCACTTAGGACAGTGCCATTCTATAAATATTTGCTGAATTAATAATCACCATCACTCCATCCACTATCCTCAACATTTACTGGGCAACTGCTGTATAATCAGCTCTGCTCAAGGTACAAAACAAAGGGAGATAGGATACACAGCACCCCCACCCCCAATGGCTGTCAAGAAACCAATAATGAAACCTCAACAAACACAATATATGACTAAGTGCTAAGTTACGCCAAGTGAACTTGGGGTGGTGGAGATGGTGGTAACTCTAGGGAGGGAGATTCCTTGTGGACAAGGTGGAAGTACCAGAAGGTTTTAGAAAAGGCAGGCATTCTGCAGCCATAAAAAATGAAATCATGTCCTTCAAAGCAATATGGATGGAGCTGGAGGCCATTAACCTAAGAGAACTAACTCAGAAACAGAAAACCAAATATTGTTCTCACTTGTGAGTGGGAGCTAAACAACAGGTACACATGGACAGAGAGATAGAAATAACAGACACCCAGGACTCCAAAGGGGGCAAAGGTGGGAGTGGAGGCAGGGGCGAGGGTTGAAAAATTACCTATCAGGTACAGTGCTCACTACTTGAGCAACAGGTACACGCTAGAAGCCCAGTCTCCACCAGTATATAATATATCCACATAACAAACAAGCATGTGTACCTCCTGAATCTAAAATAAATAATAAAACTGCTACAGACATTTAAAAAGAAAAAAAAAGGTGAGCATCAGAAGAGAAAAAATAATGACATAAAGGTAGGTATCTGGACACTAGGAGCAAAAAGTGCACATTGGGAGGGCACAGTGAGAAAAGTTAGCTTTTTTTTTTTTTTTTTTTTTGAGATGGAATCTCACTCTGTCATCTAGGCTGAAGTGCAGTGGCACAGTCTCTGCTCACTGCAACCTCTGTCTCCTGGGTTCAAATGATTCTCCTGCCTCAGTCCCCCGAGTAGCTGGGATTACTGGTGGGTACCACACCTGGCTAATTTTTATATTTTAGTAGAGATGGGGTTTTGCCATGTTGGCCGGGCTGGTTTTGAACTCCTGACCTCAGGTGATCCACCCGCCTCAGCCTCCCAAAGTAATGGGATTACAGGTGTGAGCCACCATGACCAGCCCGCTAATTTTTAAAATAATAGCAGTGACTACATACTTACTGTGCCAGGCACAATGCTGTATAGGCCACAGGCATCTTTTTTAACTCTCATAACAATTCAGTGAGCTAGTACCTTTTCCTTACCTCATAAAGAACATAAACTGAGGCCCAGACAGGCTCAGAATCCCACCTCAAGTCACATACTTGAAAGTGACAGATCAGGACCTGAACCAGTCAGCCTGGCTCCAGAGCCCAGGCAAGTGCTGTCCAGCAAGCTGCAACAGACCTTATTGCAAGATTCCTGGGGGCACGGAGAGGACCAGAGGGTGACCTAGGAGCCCAAGCTTCCTTGTTCTTCCTGTCTGTTAGCCTCCCAGGGCCCCCAATTCCCTCCACTCACCCCCAGGCAGGACAGGTGCAGGGGGCCCATCCAACACAGAGGTAGGTACAGGTGGGGAGAAGCTGGGAGGAGAAGGGGACGGCAGCACCTGGAGGTGGGGTGGGCACAGAGTTATTCCTGGCAGGTGGGGAGGTTTTACCAGCTTTTCCTCTCATCCCATTTTCAGTTCCTTCCTTATCACTTCCCAATACAGGTAGTGGCCAAATGCTTGTATTCAGGTGGGGGTTGTAGCTGCCAGATATTTCAACAGACAATAGGAGTGCAGTGGTGCCATCTTGGCTCACTGCAACCTCTGCCTCCCAGGTTCAAGCGATTCTCCTGCCTCAACCTCTCAAGTAGCTGGGACTACAGGCGTCTACCACCACACCCGGTTAATTTTTGTATTTTTAGTACAGACGGGGTTTCACCATATTGGTCAGGCTGGTCTTGAACTCCTGACCTCATGATCCACCCGCCTCAGCCTCCCAAAGTGCTGGGATTATAGGCATGAGCCACCGTGCCCAGCCAAGGTAGGCATTTTTATTAATATGACTCCTATGTTAGAAGTAAGACCCAGGTTAAGCCAGCTGTCCAAAATCACAGAGCCAGTTATTGGCAGAGTGCCAGCTAGAACCCAGCTTTCCTGATGCCCACTCCTATGCTCTTCTGCTGTATGTATATACAGTATAACAACAGGCATTCTTATATTGAAGCACCTTCTGCATTCCACTGTGCTAAAGGCTTTACCTCGATTATCTCTAATTATGACAGTGAGCCTGCCAAAGTAGGTACTATCCCCATTTTACATGTGAAGAAACAAGCTCAGAGAGGTTAAATCATTGTTCAAGTCATGCAATAGAAATTTGAACCCCGGTCTATCCAGCACTAAAGTAGAACCCCCAAACTCCTCTGAAGGCTGCCTTGGTTTCCCTTTCCCCCGCCCAGCCATAGGAGATGGGGAGGCCCAGGCCACTATAGGTAAACCTGGGGAGCAAAGAGGGCATTAAGATGAATATGAGGCTTTATTGGGGTGGGAGGGTCAACCCAGAGGTACCTGGGCAGTTCAGAGAGAAGGTAAGCCTCACCTGTTCAGGGTCAGAGAGTTCAGGTGGCCCTGGGGGGCCAAGCAGCTCTTCCACCAGCAGGGAGGGGAAGACCCCAACACAGCCTCCAAATTCTCCCCTCCAGAAGCCATCATCTACTCCATCTTGGGCCCGGGGCAGCAGACGGATGAGCGCCCCCTCGGGGAAGCTCAGCTCCTCTGCACTCTGTCCGGTGTAGCTGTACAGGGCCCGCGCCAGGAATGCTATAGAGGCCGAGAGAAGACAGTGAGAGGGAGGCGGGTGGCGATGCCCCGGGACCCTGACACCCCAGGGCTATAACCCCTAACAATTCTCCATACCAAGGGTCCCCGACCCAAAATTTCCCTTTCTTACCTGTGGGCTCTGCCCCCGAGGGATTGTCACTGTCTTGGCCACTCTCTGGGAGGGAGAGGTCGGGGAAGTTGAGATACCGCTCAGGGACAAAGCCTACCTCACCGTGCTGGTTCCGAGCCTGCTCACCCAGCAATGGGAACAGATATCATACTTACCTCAGCAGTCCATGACCCTGGCTCTCCTCTACTCAGGCTTGTAGCTTTGCCTGGCTGGGTCCATGGGGGCCACAGAGAAATCCCTCCCACTGCCCCCAACCCAAAGTCAGAGCCCAGGGTCCCATACCCACCTTGACCCATTCGTCAGCATCTCCCTCCTCTATGACCTCCAGCCACTCACCCTCCATGATGGTCAGCTCATCCTCACGCCCTGCCTGGGCCACACATGAAGGATTAAGGACTTGGCTGTCCCCCCACTCTTGCCCATCAGAGGTCCCCATACAATTCATACCTGATAGCGAAATACCACATGTGCAGGGCAGGGGAGGGTCCTGGTGGCCAGGGCTGGGGGGACAGGCTCCTCAAAGAGCTCTCCTGTCTCCTCACATTCCTCAAAGTCAGAAAGGTCAGCATCCTCAGCCTGGAGGGGCAAAGAACAGACCTCATATGGGGCCCGCTCTCAAGCACTGGTTATATCTCCCACTCTTCCATCTTCCCCCTGAAGGACACCATGGATCCCCCTCCAAGGTAGTAGCACCCATTCACTCATCATGTACACAACCACTCACCACAGAGCAGGATAATACTAACAGTGATAGCAGCATTACAGCAACTGAGTGCGTACTATGTGCCATGCTCAACGCTAAGTATCTTATGTATATTGTCTCATTTAATCTTCATAAAGAGCCAGTTTTACTTTGCACAACTATTAACCTCACTTTACTTACAAGGAAACTGAGGTTCAGAAAGGTTAAGTCACTTTTCGAGATTGCACAGCTCATAAGCGGAGTTGCTGGTACTTAAAGCCCTTAGAGATTGCCCCAGAGCCCTACTTCTTAATCATTCTATTATGCTCATCATAAAAATTCACCAAAGACTCTATGCCAGAAAGTTTGCAAATAATTATATATGAATGATTTCACTTAAGCCTCACAATAACGCTATGAGTTAGGCACAACTATGATTCCAGTTTTATAAGGTCTGTCTTCCACTGGAGTTTTTCCCTTCTAAGTATGTATGGGTAGTGTCGAGGGAGGAGCTCACAGTTGGAGAGAGGTCCCTCTGGGACAGCCGAGCCTCGCTGAGCCGTCGCTCCTGTTCCACCTCATCCTGGGCCTGGGTCATGGCTGGCTTCAGCCAGCGCTGCACATCTAGGCCCGCCCCCTGCAGCAGAGCCAGCCGGGCAGCCCCCTTCACCTGGCTCACCTGGCATGGGAGGAAGGAAGTTAGTGGAACCTGGCCCACAGCAGTGTCTATTCTCTGCCCCTCCCTTCTTTCCTTCCCACCATCAGAAAGAGAAGTAGAGGGAGTGAGGCTTGCCTGAGAAGGTGGGATCTCTAACCCCAGGGCTGTATCTCACCTGTGCCCGGTGGATGCTCTCTCGCACTTCCTGTAACCTCTGCTCTATGCCTGGAGCCTCCCGCTCTAAAGCCTGCTGTCGCCTCTGCTCCAGTCGCTGCAGTACCTGGTTGGGAAGGCAGAGAACAGGGGTGGGTGGAGATACTGTTGGGCATGACTTGCTATGGGCCTGGTACTTTGCTAGTTGCATCACACACATTATGTCGTTTCATCTTCCCTATGAGGTGGGCGCTATTATTGGCCCTACTTTAGCAATGAGGAAATTGAAGTCCAGAAAGGTTAAGTCACTCCCTTACCCAGGGTTACAGAACTAGGAAGCAAGAGAAGAGAATTTAAACCTATATGGGTCTAGTTCCAAAAACTCTGCTCTTAACTACTGTGCCACACTGTTACCTTAAAATACCTCTCATCCATTTAAGAAAAAAAAAAACAAAAAACAAACCTTTCCCTCCCCTCTGTAGCTCCATGACACCCCCAATGGCTCTAGGATCCCCTCTCAGCTCTTCTTGCTAAGAAGGTGCACATGACACCTGTGCCCCCCACCTCACCCGATGCCCATGGTTCTGGATCTTGTAGTCACGGGCAGCTCGGCTGGTCAAGCGCTGAACCTCTTTCTCCAGGCCACTCTCGCCAGCCATGCCTTCTGCTCCCCACTCCAGGACACACACCTGCATGGGGCAGGGGGTGCTGTGAGAGGACGTGAGGCTGCTCCTTCTTTCCAGTTCCCTCCTTTTTCCACTCTGTCTTGATCTCCGAGGACAAGGACACAGAGAAAGGGGAACATGCCTATGGCATGGACACAGGTAATGTGGACACAGAGATACAGAGCTTCGGAAACGGGATCCAGGTTGAGGGACAGAGGTAGAATGAAAAGGATGGTGCAGTCAAGTGACTGAAAGGTGGACTGAGGCGTGTTTTTGTGTTCTGGTGGGAGGGAGGTGAGCTGGAGTTCTGAAACCCACTCTCCATGGTGTAACACGAAGTAAGTTAACACAAAGACAAGGATAATGGAGGAGGAGGCCTAAACCATAGTCCCCTTTATACGTGGCCCAGTTCCAACAAGCAGGAAGGTCTCACCTGATCAGTCCCTGCTGGCTGAAACTGCTGAGGTGGGGTGGGGGAAAATATGCTAGGCTCCTGAAGAAACAGCTTCAGGTCTTGCTCCCAGCTTACCTAGGGGATGGGAAAAGTCAGTCACTCATTCACTGGCTCACTCTCCAACCCTGTCCCTAGCACTTCTTGGAAGAAAGAGGATGTGTGAAGGAAAGGGGCAGATGTGCAGTGGGAAGGTCTGCATTGGGAGGGAAGAGTAAAAAGGATCCCTGGGGAGCTCTTACAGGCTGAAGCCCACACCTGGGAGGTTGTCTGCTCCCCGCGGTGGGCATGCTCCAGGATGACCTCTGCAGCTTCCAGCTCAGTGCGGCTCAGGGAGGTCAGGGGGTCCCTCAAGTGTTCTGACAGCTCACTGACCAGGGCCTAGAGAAAACCCGAAGATACTGACACCACCCTTCCCCCAGACCTCTACTGTACAGTAGGCTCATTCCAGATTTGATGCGTGATGGGCATGAGGTATGGGAAGGAGGGAAGAAGACATTCGTGAGAAAGGCCCTCATGTGTGCAGAGCACTTAGCAGTTTACTTCACATTCATTCTCTCCTTTGAGCCCCATTAGTGTTATAAGATAGGCAAAGAAGGGGTTATCCCTCATGAGGAATCTGGGGTTCAGAAGGGTTAAGTATACCGAACAATGCCATGCAGCCAGCTAGGAGCAGAACCAGAGCCCAAGTATGTATCATCTACCCACTCTAAGCAGACAAGATCCCCTGCACCACCCAGCGTCATGGGCATCAAGAAGCAGGGGAAGGTCCTCCTCTCCCTCCCTGCTGAGGGACAGGTATCTGGGTTAAGACTGGCCTTGAGCAGAGCTGGCAGTTCCTCCTGGTAGTAATGGTCGAGGTGGGCATTGGTAGCCACCAAGTTAAGCAGGTACTCATTGCGGGCTGCTTGCAGCTGCTGGGAGTACTGGGCTGACTGGGCGGACAGCTAGGAGAGTAAGCTTGTGTCAGTAGGAAGCCCTCGACCCCCAGAGTCCTTCTAAGACCAACTGAGAAGCCAGATCCAGAATGGATTCTCACATTATTGAGTGCTTACTATGTGCCTGGCACTACACTAAAAATTTTGCATACTCACAACTCCTGGTCAAAATCCTCTGGTGCCTTCTGCATACATTTAAAATAAAATCCACTGTTCCTTACCATGGTCCACCAGGTCCAGTATGAGCTGGCCCTGGCAACCTCTCTGACCTCTTTTCAAGTGCTTGTTCCCTTGCTCACAGTACTCCAGCCACACTGGCCTTCTCTCAGTTCCTCAAGCTTACAAAGTTATTCCCACCTCAGAGCCTTTGCACTTGCCATTTCTTCTCTCTGGAATGTTCTTCCCCTGGATCTTTGTAAGGCCAGTTCCTTCTTCACAGTTAGGCCACCTATTCAGAGAGGCCTCCCTCTAAATTCTACCCCTTTGTTATTTATCATAGTACCTTGTTTCATTTTCATCTTAACATAAGCATTTATTTGCTGTCTGCCTTTCTTAAGCAGGCTGTGACGGCAGGAACTCCTTTGGTAGTGTTCTCCACTGTATCCACAGTGTCTAGAACAGTGGCTACTACATATAGATCCTCAATAAATGCATATTAAAGGACTGAAAAAAAAGGTATCCTTTCCATTTTATAGATGAAGAAAATAAGGCTCAGAGAGATCAAGTAAATTAACCAAGGTCACCAACCCAGGAAGTAGGGGAGCCTGGATTCTACCCAGTCTCTCATACTTATGCACCTAGGTTCCAAACCACTAGACTACTCTGCCCCCCTCTTCCCTGCCCCACACTTATGCCCTCATCCCTCAAACCTTGGTGCTCAGTTTCTGGAGACTGGTGCGAGAGTGGAAGATCCCATGGTCACTTCGGTTTAGCCTGTGCAGATGAGGTAAAGGAATCAGACCCACCCCAACTGGGAGAATATGAGATCAGAGTCAGGCCCAGGTTTGGTGACTTGACTCCAACCCCACACAGCCCCACCTCCCTGTTCTCCCACTTTGGGCTTCCCCACTCTCCATGACCCCACCTGGCCTGGACATCAGCTGCCTTCTCCTGTGCCAAGGCCCACACTCGTTCCCGCTGCCCATACAGCTTCCGACTTCGGCTCAGCTCCCGGACAGACTGCAGGACCTCAGCCTGCGCCCTCTGGAGATTCTCTGTTCCCTATCGGGATCCATACACAAAGTCCTGACCTAGGCCACCTCTGGTCCCAAGCCAGCTCTTCCTTCACCCCATCCTCTGAGCCATACCTTCCTAAGCACCTGCTCCTTGGCGCTCCGCCCTGTACCCCCTGCTAGGTCACGGTATCGGTCGGATGCCTGGAGCCGGGTTTGGCCCCCAGCCACGGTGGCATCCAGCAGGCAGCGCCAGGCACCAAACACTGTCCTGCCCCTCCCCAGAGAAGATCTGTGTTGAGGAGGAGAGCACTCCACGGCTTCATGGGACCCGCCCCCCGCCGCCCCCTGACCAACACCATGGGAGGCAGAGTGCTTTCCAGTCCTCCCTTGTCTGGGAGCCCATCAATCGATCAGCCCATTAGCTCAGCCACAAGCCTCACTCCTGCCCTCCACCCAACCCACAGTGTCCTTGCTGGGTCAGCTCCTCTGCTGCTGCTGTGTCAGCTCTACCTGCAGCTCACATGCCCTCCCCACTTGCTAGGCCTTCATCCCCACAGGTTCCTGGGGCTGAGCTGCCTATCACTTTTTAGCCCCTGTGGCCCACTGCCTCCATAGGGCCCACCTGTTGTCCATCTCGCCGCTCCGGTGCCCTTCCCTCTTCAGGAATGGGCCAGCCAGTTTCTGGAGTGCCTGGTGAAAAAGCCATCACAGACCAAGTTCCCTTTCAAAGACCCACCCCAACTGCGAGAATATGAGATCAGAGTATAATCATACCATTCTTTGGGTACATTACGTGCCACTTGCTTTGCTAAATGCCTTATAGTCATTAATTTGTTTAATCCTTACAACAACAACCCTACTACATGAAGGTATTACGATTATTCCCATTTTACAGAGAAAGAAACTGAGACCAAGAAGGATTAAGTAACTTGTCCAAGGTCACATGGCTATAATTACACAGCCGGGGTCCAACACCAGTCTGTCTCACTCTAGGCATCTGCTCTTGACCACAGTAGGGATAGATATGGACAGACATTGCTGGTGATGTAAAGGTGACTGGAACAAGAGGTAAGGTCCAGAGAAAAGTCTCATACCTGCCCATACTCCCGTTCAATGGCTGCCCTCTGCTTGCTGTAGGATCTGTGGAGAGTGCAGGTGGGGGGTGAGGTGGGGGATAAGGTTATGTTTGGTCCTGTTCTCTCATCCTCAGTCCTCTACTCTGGGCAGGAGGAAGCAGGGGAGCCAGGTTTCTAGAGTGTGACTACACCCAGCGGGAATGGGACTGATAAGAGTCCTTGAGATCACCTCGGGCAGCTGTAACACAGGAAACTCTCATCTCACTGCTCAGGGCCCCAGCAGGATCCTCCCCACCCTGGAGGTTCATCTGTGGGCTTAGGGGTGAAGACTGATGGGGGCCTGGGTACATTGTCTGCCAGCCTTCCAACAGGTCTGGAAGAGGGAGAGGGATTTTGCCCTAAGCTTGATTGTGGGGGTGGGGGCAGTGGTGTAGAGTCAAGGGCTTTGAGGGAGGGTTCCTGTGTGTTTATGTGGGTGTGGGGTGGGGGGTTTATGTGGGTTAGGTGGGGGAGCATTCTATTCAGTGTCTGGAGAGGCCAGGCCTAGGGTGAGGGCTGTGGATGGGTCGGCTGGGGAGGTCTTGGCCCGTTCCTCCTCCCAAGCAGATGTATGTTGGGGAGAAGCGTGCAACGACAAAGGTGAGTGTAAGTGAAGGGGCTTAGGGGCTACCTGATGTCCTCCAGCAGATCCGCCTCCCTTTGCTGCCGGGTCTGGAGGATGCTCAGCTGTTCCAGGAAGCGAAGCTTCACCTCCTGGGCCGGCTTCACCTGTGGGGGCAAGGAGAGGATGAAGACCCCCGGCGCGAGGCCCTAAAAAACACTCCGCGCAGGGAGCGGTGAGGGGGCGGGGCCGGGGAGGAGCTGAGCTGTTTCCTCTGTTACTTCTAGGTTGGCCTCTGACCCCTTCCGACTCCCCGTCTCCCACCCCAAGTCGGGTGCCCCCTTAGCTCCCTCTGCTCCCCCAGCCCGTCAGGAGTCCCCCATTCAGGGCCAAGCTTACTTTTCGGGGCGGCGGCTGCATCTCCGATCCAGCAAGGCGGCCAGCGACTGGACTCCGGAACTCGAGGAAGCCCCGCCCACTGTAGAGCCCCGCCCCAGGCCTACCCAGGCCCCGCCCTCTGCCCGCCCACGCCTCGTCCGGCAAAGGCTCAGAGCGCGGAAGCGAGAGGGCGCCGCAGAGAACTAAACCTGTTAAGTACTGAGAATACCCCGGAAGGGTCCGGGCGACGGGGCAGACGCAGCGTCCGCTGGGCGGTGGGGAGAACCCCAGGCTTCTGAGTCAAGACGCCTGAGTTCTATTTGTAGTATAGCCACTGATTCAGCCTGTAATTATTGATAATTATTCATTTGCATATGTAGATCACCAGTCCCCGAGCTGATGGTGAGAAACGGCGAGAAACTCAATGTGTGACCAGGGAAACTGAGTCACTGGGCACCTGAGCAGAGATGCATCTGACGAAGAGAGGGCTGGTCCCAGACCTTTTCCTAATTCCGGCTTAACTGGAAGAGCAAGCGTGAGCGGGGTGGGAAAGATGCCTGGAGCCAGGAAGGAACCAGACCCAAAGGAAAAAAAGACTGGGCCCCACTGAAAACTAAACGATACCAGTGAGTCGGTGAGAGCTGGGGGATGCACAGGAAGCCCCTGCCACCTTCAGGATCTTCCAGCCCAAGCAGTAATTTCTGAGGAGCATCACCCCATTCCTCATCCTCCTCACCTAAGCTCCTTTGGCTCAGGCACCTGTCTTCGTACCCTTGACATGGCCCAAAACTCTGGATTCACACTTACAACTCCCCAGTTACATCTCTACTAGTATATATAATAGGAACCTCAACTTTTAAAGCTTTTAAAACTCCTTCAACCTGATCCTCCCCCAGGTAATGTTTTAAATGGCACCACATTTCCTCCAGTTAGTTAAGTCAGAAACCCAGAGTCAGTGTGCCTTCTCCTACCCCTCCATCCATCCATCAGCAAGTTCTATAGGTTCTATTTCAAACAACAACAAACAAACAAACAAAAACCTATTGATCCACTTCTCTTGATTTCCAAGAACACCATCTTAGTCAAAGCCACCATTATTAGTCTTCTGGTCTAGTATCTGGTCTCCTTGCTTCCACACTGCCCCCACCCCAACCCACTGTTCACACAGCACTCAGAGTGATCAATCTTTTTTTCTTTTTTAAAGGGAAATAAGATCTCATCACTTTCTTGTTTAAAATGCAATTGCTTCAGAATAAAATCCAAATAGAATCCTTGGCCTTCAAGGCTATGCATGGAAGACCCTGCTCACTGTGCTCCAGACTCCTTGCTGTTCCCCCAGTAGACCAAGTTCCTTCCAGTGCAGATCATTCTTCATGCCTGCTTTCTTTCTCCAGAAGCTCCTCTTCCAGCATTCTAACTCTCTCCTCCAACAGCTTCTTTCCCTTACTTTGCAGCTCTTCACAGATGCCTTCCCACCCAGTCCAAAGGCCATCTCCATAATCACTCTTTTTTTTGGGGGGGTAGGGGACAGAGTCTTGCTCTGTCACCCAGGCTGGAGTGCAATGGTGTGATCTCGGCTTACTGCAAACTCCGCCTCCTAGCATCAAGTGATTCTCCTGCCTCAGCCTTCCAAATAGCTGAGATTACAGGCACATGCCACCACACCCAGCTAATTTTGTATTTTTAGTAGAGACAGGGTTTCACCATGTTGGCCAGGCTGGTCTTGAACTCCTGACCTAAAGTAATCTGCCCACCTTGGCCTCCTAAAGTGGTGGGATTACAGGTATGAGCCACTGTGCCCAGCCTCCACAATCACTTTGGTTTAGTTTCTTCACAGCACTAAACTCACTTGTTCAAGTACTGGTTTATGTGTTTATTTGCTATGTTCTATTCCCCTCCACAATGGAGGATCCATAAGAGCAGGGGCCCTGTTTGTTTTTTTTATGCTATATCCCCAGAGCTGGCACCAATTAGGTGCACAATACATATTTGTTGAATGAATGGATGAGAATGGTAGTCTTTTGGTTCCAAGGTTTATTGACAATGACTCATTTATTTTTGGCTCCCCCCGTCCCAGCCCCTCAAACTCAATCAGTCTCCCTACTCCAGGCTTCTTTGTAGTTCCAGAATGTAGGAAGTGGGGCAGGGCAGACTTGAACATCATCCAGGCCTCTGGTTTCCAAAGCATTTTTTTCTTCAATGCAGAAAAAAACATTCCTTTAAAACCCAAAATGTCTCATAGAACCCCTACATATCAAATATATAAAGCAGGAGCTGCCCTTGTTGAGGGAAAATATGTGGGGCTATGGCTCTGAGAAACACAGTTTGACATTCACTGCTCTCCCTACTTCAGTTACCTCATGGCACAGAAAAATGCCATGACCTGTCCTGGGACATGCAGCCACTGAAGCATTCAGTCCAGTGCTCCTTCCACAGCACCACACTGGATTCTGGAGTCTTTCCAGCCAGGGCAAAGGAAGCTGCCAGCAGTGCCATAATAAGAGCTTCTGGGTCTTCTGGTACCTACTCTCTCAGTCTGCTGGTCCTAGGGTCATGTGAGGGGCTGGCTGGAGGGTGGACTGGAAGTGCAGGGGGGTTGAGTGGGGAAACCAGGTGTCTGTGTTGGAAGGCCAGTGGGGCCGGGGGACTGGGGACTGGATGGCTGGGAAGGACTTCCCAGGCCTGCAGTGATCTCTCCTTTCCTCAGGATGAGGCTATTGAGCTCCTGAAGCAGCTGTTCCTCCAGGGAACCCCGTGCCTGGGGACTGCTCTTTGAAGGGGGGCCTGGAGGAGGCTCAGGTGGCCTCTCCTCCTGGCCCAGGGTGCTTGACTTGGAGAGAAAAGGTTGATCCAAGGACTTCTGGCTGGTGAGGGGGTTCTCTGGCTTCATTGTCGACTCCCGTGTGGTAGAGAAGGAGGTGGAGGTGTCCTGGGTCAACTCAGGGAAGGCCCCTACTTCCTCATACACTGGCTCCTCGTACACAGACTCTTCCAGCTCCTCTTGCTCCTCCACAGACCCCTGGGATGACTTCATTGGCTGGATTGGAATGGGGTGGCAGGAGTGAACACAGAGTTAGGGTTACCAGATTATTAATCAGTAACATTACTGAGTTCTTCCTCTGGGCCAGATGCTGCAGAATACTTGGCATATATGATATTGGAACAACCCTATGCAGTGTGTTTTACTGCAAAAGAGTCAAGTGAAGTGCAAAGGGGTTAAGTAAGTTGCCCAGCATCACATAATGAGTAAATGGTAGAGCTGGAGCTCGAACTCAGGTCTGTCTAACTTCAAAATGCATTCACTTCATCATTTGCCTTCTATTTCACAGATTCTCTGACACCTTTCTCCTTTTTTTTTTTTTTCTTTGAGTTGGAGTTTTGCTCTTGTCACCCAGGTTGGAGTGCAATGGCGCAATCTTGGCTCACCGCAACCTCTGCTTCCCAAGTTCAAACGATTCTCCTGCCTCAGCTTCCAAGTAGCTGGAATTACAGGCATGCACCACCACACCCAGCTAATTTTGTACTTTTAGTAGAGACGGGGTTTTACCATGTTGATCGGGCTGGTCTTGAACCCCTGACCTCAGGTGATCTACCCGCCTCAGCCTTCCAAGATGCTGGGATTACTGGCATCAGCCACTGCGCCTGGCCAACTTTCTCCTTTTATTACCACATCTTACATCCCTCATTGTCCTCATTCTTTCTGGCCTCCTCTCTCTTTCTCCTGTCTCTCCTGTCCTGCCCCCCCTCCAACATACACACACCCTGATGGCCTACTTGAGGAAAACAGAGCACACCCGGGGCTCAGGCAGCACAGAGGAACACAGGGCTGACAGGCACACTGCTGGAGCAGGCACAATACTCACAAAGAACATGGACAGGGTCCTCCGGTTGTGTAGTCGCCGCTGGGCACAGGTGGGGTGGGGACAAGGGGAGGGAAAGACATAAAGACACAGTGAGGACTAGCAACAAGAGACAGGGGTGGGCAATGGGGAGGAGAAGGCAGAAGGGAGGGGGACAGTGAGCATAGGGTGGCACCAGGTTGGCAGGCACACCACTCCCTACTGCAACGTGACAAGGGTTACGGTAGGAATCAGGGGTTGGAGCAGGCGGGGTGCCTTACCAGGGTCTGATTGGCAGAGAGGAGGGTGGCTCCACTGTCATCCCCATGGATGGGCAGCAAAGGCATAGTGCCAAACTTCTGACGGGCAAGGTCAGAGGAGGAGCGGCGTCGTAAGACCACTGGCTGCTGGTCATCGTGCTAGTGAGAATGTGAGGGATTGGCACTAGTGGGCATGAAAGGCATCGAGGGGGATAGTTGGGCCCCAGGGGGACCACAGACCCAGCCCTCAGCCTTTTCCTTCCCCTCACCTGGGCTTTAAGGATGCTGGTGGTCCAATCCCACATCTCATCCTTGTCAGTGCAGGACAAGTAGCTGGGGTGATCAGAGTGGAATCAGAGAGAAAGAGAGGGTCACAGCTATAGGATTGGAGGACAGAAAGAGGGAGGAGAAAAGACAGGGTGCAGAGCTGGGCCAGAGGAGAAGCCAGGGCAGGAGGTACTCACAGGTGCATCTTCTCCAGTATCAGTGTGAAGCCCCACCTGGGAGACAAAGGACAGTGATGGGGCAGTCAGAAAGGGCAGAGGGGTGAAGGCAGGAAGGCCCTAGAAGTGCAGGCTGGGGAAGAAAACTCACGGCGTTGGGGGCTTCAACTTCTTGCGGATTCCCAGGTAGACTTTGGCACCTTCCAAAGGCCACTCCCGTTCTGGTTTAGAGCTCTGAGAATAGAAACAGTCAGTGAGGTTGAGAGATGAGAGATTGTGGTTAATGAGGTCAAGAAGTCATAGAAGCAATGGGGTCTGTGGTCACAGGGTCACAGAAGTCGGGGGCATGGAAACAATGAGATTGATAAGAGTGTGGGCTTCGGAGTCAGAGGGTGGGTACAGTCATGGCTTCTTCTCCATGGCCACCCAGCATCCCACGTCTCTGGCCCCAGGGCCTCACCTTCTTCTCCTTGAGCAGCAGCAGGCAGCGGCCACGCAGCAGAAAGAACCTCTCCTGGAAGCGGCTCCCCAGCAAGCGGGGAGGCTCTTCACGACACCGCAGCAGCCCCACCCTTGGGCTCTCACGTCGTATACCTGGGCACAGATGAACAATCCTGGGTGGAGGGTGCTAGGGGAGAGGCCTGGGGGATGTTGGGCAGAGGAAGGAGGCTCACCTGTGAAGAGGCAGCCAGCCTGGGCCAGGGGGACTTTTTTCAAGAGCAGAGAGGCTGAGCAGGGCTCTGGGAGCTGGCACCATTGTAGGGCCTGCTCTAAGACTTTTTCCTTGGGATGCAGTGGCCGCTCTTAAGGGGTAAGGTGAGGGTATATATCAATCAGAATATTCATACCAAGCCCCCAACTCTCACCAGTCATTCATTCGTCCAGTCAACTACCAAACAACAGATATTTATTTTTCACCATCTCTATGCCAGGCACCGTGCTGGCCCTGGGATACGGTGGTGAGCATGATACACATGGCCTGCCTTCGCAAAGCATACAGTCTAGTGAGGGCACAGACAACAAAATAATTGCAGACAAATAATTGCTTTGCAAGAAACAATAAGCTGAGTGAGCAACAGGACAGCAACTGAAATAGGGTAGTCAGGCATGACCTTTCAAAAGTGGCACATGAAGATGAGACTCAGAGATTTGAAGGATTAGGAAGAGCAAACCATGCTAAGATTGGGTGATAGAAGATTTCAAGCATGACAAGATGCAAGAACAAAGGCTCTGAATCAGGAGGGATGTATTTGGGGAACTAAACATTCAATGTAGCTACAGTGAAGAGGATAGATACGAGAACAGGTGATGTGAGATGAGGCGTGGAGGACTCAGGGGCCAGACATTCAGGGCCGTGTAGGCCATTGTAAGGAACTGGAATGATACTTTAAGTTCAATGGGAAGCCTTTGAAGTTTTAACCATAGGAATGATATGAGCTGGTTTATGCTTGAAATGTTCATTTGGCTGCTGCGTGGAAATGGGTTGTAAAGACGCAAGAATGGAACACTGTCCAGCTAACCCCTTTCTGGGGCCACACATTTTAGTGGTTACTGTTGCAGACAAAAAGATGATTGTGACTTTGACTAGGATGGTGGTAGCAGTGGAGATGGAGAGAAGTGATCGATTCTAACGGAGTCAACAAGACTAGTTGGTGAGTTAAGTATGAAGATGATGCAAAGGGAAGCGTCCCAGAGGACTCCCAGGTTTCTGGCCTTAATCACTGGGTGAATTGTGGTGCCATTTAATGGGTTGGGAAAAACTGGAGAATGGCCTAGGCTTTTTCTTAGGAAAGGGGACTAGACATCATCTAAATTGGTCTTAGATGTTTTAAATTTGAGTTGCTTGCCAGAAGTGGAGGTGTTGAGTAGGCATTTGGATATGTGATTCTGGAGCTGAGAGGAGAGATGTGGGCCAGAGATATAAATTTGGGTGTCAGCTTACTAATGGCATTTAAAGCCATGGGAATGGATGCGTTCATCCAAGGAGAAATGTAGATAGATAAGAGAAAAGGGTACAGGATTGAGCTGTGGGTCTCTCCAACATTTGGATTCTGGGCAAAAGAGGAAGAGAAGCCTCTTTTGAGGTAGAAGGTAAACTACAAGCTTATGGGGGTCACTAAGGCCAAGATGGAAGAATACTGAGAAAGAGGGGGTGAGCCAACTGTGTTGAATGTCCCCTTGCATGGATGAGCGGATGAGTCCTTTGTATTTGGTAACATGAAGTCTTTGATGACCTTGACCATACAACCACACACACGCATATACACATGCATGAACACACAGGCATGGTCATACTCACCCAGCTCCCCATGCTCTCGAATCTCAAAAGTCAACCACAAGTCCATCCCAGCTGCTGTCCCCCGCATCTCCAGTACCTGGTTAGTCAGCTCCTCAGCAGTCAGGGTTGGGGACACCTGGGGTCAGGGCAAGAGCAGAGAACCCATGCTGGTCAGGTCATTGCCCCTGGTACCTCACTATCCTCTTATCTCCCCTCCATTGCCCTCAGGACCAACCTTCAGGGTGACACAGTTGTCTGCGAGCTGCTGCTCTATATAAACTTCCATGATGAGGTCTCCAGCCTGGGACAGCTAAGGGGAGGGGTAAAAAGTCAGAAGGACAAAAGTGGATACAAAAGAAATCAAAGTCAGAAAATTCCTCATGTTGCCTCATAAGCGCCTCTTCCAACAAAGGTCTCCTCCCAACCTCAATGTCATTCAGGCCCTTAAAAAGGAGAACTCTGGGAGTGGCAGAACTGCATCTTTAGGCTGCATATGTGCTTCCCAAGGCATCAGAGTGACTGGGAGGACAGATGTGGAGACAGACTGCCTGGGATCTGCCACTTGCTATAGAGTGACCTTGAATAAATGACTCTCTGAGCCTCAGTTTCTTTATTTGAAAATAATGAGACTACCTACTTCATGGAGTTGTATGATACTAACATGAGATTAGAGGTACTTGGAAGGTAATAAGTCCTCAGCTATGTTTGCCATTAGATTTATTATTATTATTCTCCATGCTTTGTCTGACTTTACTAACTCCTCCTTGGATCTCTTACACTTAGAAGTAAGGTCTTGCTTGACGCCCCCACAGTGCACCAAAACCAACTATCCAGTGCCAAGGTCATCACCAGGAAGAATCCTCATGGTGGAACAAATGGAACAAACCCTAACCAAACCCCACTCCCCAAAGCAGTTCTCGTTGGGTTTCCCCTGTCCCTCAGAGAACTGAGTGCTAGTGTCCAGAAGGACAGGCTGGAAAGGAAACTTCCTCAACTGGGCAGATGGTCAGATTCCTGTCCTGATGTCTCCTCTTGCCCCATTCAGGAGACTAAGGTCAGGATGAATTACCTGCACATCCTTCCAGGTGGTGATAAGACTGACCTCCAAGTCAATCTGAGCTACCTGGTCAGAATCAATCTGTGAAAGAGCCAAAAGAGTGTTGGGGTGCTGGAAGGGGATCTGCAGGAAAGATCTCAAGGCCAAGGAGGACCCGTTTAAGAGGGCTGGAGGCCAGAAGAGCTAAGAACCAAGGGGGTGAGGATGTTGGAAGTTAGGTTGTGGGAGAAAAAGGCCCAGGGCTCTGGGAGGTGGTTCCTGGTGTACTGGGCCACCAGAGGCCTCAGCTGGGGGCTGGTTGGGGTGAGCAGGATCATAGTCTCTGGGTCCTGCAAGGGTAGGGGAGTGGGGTTGTGGGTTAGGGGTCAGGAAAGCTTACATCAAATACAGAGATGTAGCCATCGATGAGCTCCTGCAGCACCCGCACCTCGTGCTCCCCCCGCCCATCTGTCTGGAACACGCTGGGCGCAAACAGCAGAGCCAGGTTCCGTGTGCACATCTGGTTTAGAGCTGCACATTTCTGCACCCTGCAGAGGGGTGCCAGGGTCTTCATCAATGTAGCCATTCATTCAGCGAACACTTATTGAGTCCCTATTGTATGCCTGGGCTAAGTGCTTAGGATAAGGCAGTAAGATAATATTGGCCTTAAGGAACTCCCAGTCTAGGGGAGACAGATGAGGCAAGGGTCAGCAAACTTTTTATGTAAAGGAACAGATAGTGGACATTTTAGGCTTGCACGCCAGACAGTCTCTGTTGTAACTCCTCAGCTCTGCTGCTGCAGCATGAAAGGAGCTATAGAAAATATATATATGAATGGGTGTGGCTTTACACTTTATGTACAAAACTTTATTTACAAATATAGGCAATAAGCTAGATTTGGCCCATGGGCCTGTAGTTGACCAATCCCTATATTTTTATTATTTATTTATTTATATTAACTATTATTTTTTGTAGAGATGGGATATCTCGCTATGTTACCCAGGCTGGTCTCCAACTCCTGGGCTCAAGCGATCCTCCTGCCTTGGCCTCCCAATGTGTTGGGATTACAGGTGTGAGCCACCGCACCTGGCCCCTGTAATATAGTATAATCAGTGCAATACAGAAAGGGTTTCTCCCCAGAATTGCTCAAAGGCCTGTCTCCCTAACAGATGGATAAAGGTAGATGTGCATCTTATTCATCTTTGTTTCTTATATCTAACCCTTTCCCTGACATAGCATAATAAAACAAAATAATATTGATTGCTAACCATTTCTGAAGGCTTATGACATGCCAGATGTACTGGCATGTACTATACTAAGAATTTTATAAATTTTAACTCTCTTTTTTTTGAGAGAGAGGGTCTCCCTCTGTCACCCAGGCTAGAGTGAAGCGGTACAATCTTGGCTCACTGCAAACTCCACCTCCCGGGTTCAAGTGATTCTTGTGCCTCAGCCTCCTGCGTAGCTGTATTACAGGTATGCACCACCATGCCAGGCTAATTTTTGTATTTTTAGTAGAGGCGGAGTTTCACTATGTTGACCAGGCTGCTCTCGAGCTCCTGGCCTCAGGTGATCTGCCCACCTCAGCCTTCCAAAGTGCTGGGATTACAGGTGTGAGACATCACGTGCCCAGCCTTCATTTAACTCTCTCATAACCTATGAGGCGGATATGAGTCATTACATCATTCATTACCTCCTTTTAGAAATGAAGAAATTGAGGCCTAGAGAGAACAAGTAACTTACCCAAAGTCACACAGCTAGAATGATGGCACCAGATTAAAGCCTAGGTCTGCCTGACCCCCAAATCCATTCTCTGAACCTTAACACTATGATATCTTCACTTAACAATTGTTTGTGGAATGAACAAATGAATGAATGAATGAATGAACAAAAGTGCAGGGTCAGATTGAGATGAGGAGGGTCTGGCCATACTGACCGATAGAGATGCCCAATGAGGGTGGCCAGTGTGCGGCGGTTGACCCTCGGCAGGCAGCTAATCACGTCTTTATATTTCTCCAAGCGCTGATTCTTCTGGGGCAGCTCTGGGGATGGAATGGAGGAGGGCTGGGGAGGACCCGGGAAGAAAGAGTGGCAGCAGATGTGGAGGGAGGGATTTTTAGACACAAACGCAGGACAGATGTGTCTCTGCCTGCTTCCCACCTCCCCCTGAGCCAAGTCTCTGGATGATGCCCCAGGGTGGGAAGTGATGGGGAGGGGGGCTGCCAAACCATGGATTCTGGTGGGGGAGGTCAGAGATCCCAGTTGGGCTTTGGTTCTCAGGGATCTGGGAAATACCAGCAGCCTCCCTCCAGCGAGGCAGCAACCGTGCAGAGGTCACAGGGTCATCGAGCTCACGAAAGAAGCGTTTGAGTGTGTCAGTGACATCCTCCACAAAGTGCTCCCCTGGTCGGAGCTTCACTGACCGGGCATCCCGACGGAACTCAGCCAGGAGTCTCAGGCTTCGGGCACGAGCGCCCCCTTTCCGGTATACACCCTCCAGCCGTAACCCTGAGAAGAGCCAGCCGTCTCTGCTCACCATGGTGCAAAGGCTACCACTGCCCACCACAGCCCATCCATGGCCTCCCTATGTGGTATGTGGCTGATGGGGGCATGGGATTCAGAGAGGAGGAGATCTATGCCTCCATAGTCTGATTCTCAGGTCTCTGCTGGAGTCTTCATCCTCAGAAAGTCCTTTCCTGACCTCACTATCACACATAACAACCCCCATCACATTGTATCTCCTCACCACCCTATTTTTAAATAGCACTGTCTGAAATCACTTTGTAGTCCATCCTCATTATCTGTGGATTCCATATCTGCACATTCTCCTACTCGCTAAAATTTATTTGTAACCCCAAAATCAATACTTTTGGCATTTTCATCGCCGTTGATGAACAGAGTGAAGAAAAATTTGAGTCCCCTCCCCCATGTGCATGTTCTTACTCTAAACAAGTGTATCCTTTTAATGGTATATTTAGAGCCATACTTTTGTGCTTTTTGTTGATGATTTTGCTGTTTAAAATGGCCCAAGTGTAGTGCTGGAATGCTGTCTAGTGTTTCTATGTGCGAGAAAGCTGTGACATGCCTTACAAAGAAAAATACATGTGTTAGATTAGCTTCTTTTCAGGCACGAGTTACAGTGCTGTTGGCCTTGAGTTCAGTGTTAACAAATCAAACAATATATATAAAATAAGGTGTCTTTAAACAGAAAACACATAAAACAAGGATACATGCTGATCGGTTGACAAAAATGTTCTTGTAACCAGAGGTTAGCAGGACCCTAACCCTGTATTTCCCCTGGGGCAGTGATTCAGCATTCGCTAATTAAATATTTGCAGTGACAGAGAACGTAACTACCACAAATAATAAGAACAGACTGTTTGTTTTCTTATTTATAACCCAAGAGGTGGGTAATAAATAAACTTTCTAGGACCCTCCTAGGACCCTCCTGGCTTACTGCCTTATTCCCAGTGTCTGACGCATGGTAGCAGTTCAACCAACGTATGCTGACTAAACAGTGGTGGTGCAGAAAACTTGGAGGGGAGGGGATGAAGACCCAGGTTCTTTCTTTCTTTTCTTTCTTTTTTTTTTTTTTTTTGAGATGGAGTTTTGCTCTTTTGACCAGGGTGGAGGGAAGTGGTGTGATCTCAGCTCACTGCAACCTCAGCTCACAGCAGTTCTCCTGCCTCAGCCTCCCGAGTAGCTGGGATTACAGGCACCTGCCACCATGCCCAGCTAATTTTTGTATTTTAGTAGAGAGGGAGTTTCACCATGTTGGCCAGGCTGGTCTCAAACTCCTGACATCAGGTGATCCACCTGCCTCGGCTTCCCAAAGTGCTGGGATTACAGGCTTGAGTCACCTTGCCCAGCCACATATTCTTTCTTGAGGGCTTTTTCATTGAGCCTCTGACTTATTTCCTCCTTCGAACACAAGACAGGCTGAGAAGAAATAAGGATGTAGCGAGTGGGGGAGGTCACCGAACAAAGCCACTGCCACGGCACGGAAAATGTTACTAGCCACTGACTATCCATTGCCCAAGACTATTAGCAATTATCTGTAGGTTTGTGGAGGTGCTGTTTTTTTCCTTACAGTCAGCCCTCTGTATCAATGGGCTCCACAACCGCAGATTCAACAAACATCAAAAATTTTCAGGAAAAAACCCTTAGATAACAATATAACAACAACAAAATAAAAATAAAACAATACAGTATAACAACTATTTCCAGAGCACCTGCACTGTATTAGGTATTACGAGTAATCCAGGGATGATTTAAAGAATTACAGGAGGATGTGCCTAGGTGATATTCAAATAAATACTATGCCATTTTATGTGAGACAGCGTCCATGGACTTGGGTACCTACGGGGGTCCTGGAACCAATCCTCTTTGGATATTGAGAGATGACTGTACTGCCCACCTTAGTTTTCTGTGAATTTTCCTTCTCAAGAGTCCAGCTTTCTAAAGAGGGTTCACAGGAGAGATAGATTCTATTTGGTCCTTACTTATACTGGATAAAAAACTCACAAAGGGCCAGGCGTGGTGGCTCACACCTGTAATCCCAGCACTTTGGGATGCTGAGGCAGGTGGATCACCTGAGGTCAGGAGTTTGAGACCAGCCTGGCCAACATGGTAAAACCACCTCTCTACGAAAAATACAAAAATTATCCAGGTGTGGTAGGGCATGCCTGTAATCCCAGCTACCTTGGGAGGCTGAGGCAGGAGAATCACTTGAACCCAAGAGGCAGAGGTTGCAGTGAGGCAAGATCATGCCACTGCACTCCAGCTTAGGTGACAGAGCAAGATTCCATCTCAAACACACACACACACACACACAAAGAATTCTGGGGACCACTTGCATAGCTGACCATTTAAACCTGAAAAACTTCCCATACAGAATAATTCTGCTTAAAACTTCAGGGAGTGTGCTGTGTGGCTCAGCTCTCACCTCACAGCTGCTTGCTATTTGCCATGGCTCTGTTTCCTCAGTCACATTTCCAGTGCTGCTCTCACCCTCCACATTCTGACAAAACCTCCAAACACTTACTAAATGCCAGGCCCTGTGCTCAAGGCTTGGCAGGCATTGTCACACTGTCACCAATTATCCTGGAAAATGAGGACCATTGGCCCCATTTTATAGATGATGTAACTGAGGTTCAGAAAAGCAAAGCAGCCTGCCAAGAGTCATGGCCAGCTGGGGTCCAGCAGCAGTCTCTAGAGGCAAAGCTCTTCCAGGTAATTCATCCTCCACCCTGGCTGTGCCTACATTCTCCACCCCCCATCCTCCCATCCCCCACCCCCTTGGTTCAGTATCAGCCAGTGCCCACTCACCATGCTGGGTAACAAAACTGATGCAAGAATCCACGATGATGGGGATGTCACCCCGGCTCATCTGCTGCTCCTGCAGCCCAGTGCCGCCCCCACCAGCTGCGCCCCCAATGGCTGTGTTCCATGCTGAGAAGTCCAGCCGGCCCTCTCCCTGCAGATACAGGGTCCTGAGACCCGAGAGGCCTGAATCAGAGCCAGCTCCTGAGAGGCCCAGGTGCATGGGGACCAGATCTCCCAGAACCACCAGCAGAGGGCAGCAACACCCAACTCAGCTCATCCTGGAGCAGGGGACGCAACTTTGAGGAAGTGGGCAATGGCCCAGCAGACCAGGTTGCAGAGTGTGGGCTCAGCTCCAGGAAGGTGAGCCCCAGGTCAAGGGCAGGGGCAACATTTACCTTCCTGTCTCCACCAGGACCAAATGCTCTTTCTTGTCTGGGGTGTCAGCTGCAGAAACCACACCTGGGAGGAGAATTAGTGGACATTTTCATCATTTCCATCTTCATCATAGAGACTATTATTAATTAAATGTTTAAGATACATAGATGCCAGGCTAGGAGCATTACAAAAAATGTTCAATTGAATCCTATGAGTTATGTACTATTATTCCCATTTTATAGGTGACACATTAAGCTCAGAAAGGTTAAGTAACGTGCCCCAGATTAGTTGGTATAAAATGGCAAGGCTGAGCTCCAACCCAGGTCTCTTGTTTCCAAAGTCCTAAAATATTATCTTACATTGTTCCTCTTTTAGGAGAAAGGAAAGCAGTGAAGATACCCAGCTCCCTCTCCCAGGACCCAACCAGCAAGTGTCTCCAAATAATAGTAACATTTATGGGCTGGGCACAGTAGCTCACTCCTGTAATCCCAGCACTTGGGGAGGCTGAAGCAGGTGGATCACCTGAGGTCAGGCATTCAAGACCAGCCTGGCCAACACAATAATACTCTGTCTCTATGAAAAATACAAAAATTAGCTGGGTGTGGTGGCAGGTGCCTGTAATCCCAGCTACTCGGGAGGCTGAGGCAGGAGAATCCCTTGAACCTGAAAGGTGGAGGTTGCAGTGAGTTGAGATCATGCCCTTGCACTCCAGCCGGGGGGACAGAGTGAGACTCTGTCTCCAAAATAATAATAATAATAATATTAACAATATTAATAACATTTATAACATATAACATTTATCGAGCACTTAAAAGACGCCTGTCAGGCTCTGCAATGCGTGTTTTAGGTGCATTACCCTATCTGAACTTCACTACAGCCCTTTGAGGAAGGTGTTATTTTAAAGATGAGGTAACTAAGGCACAGCAAGGTTAAGTAACTTGTCCAGGGATATACAGCTAGGAAGTGATGGAGGTGGGGTCTAAAGCTGGGCAGTTTCCCTTCAGAGCTTGTACCTGAAGCCACTATGTTCCTCTGTTTCCTATAAGAACCTCCAAATAAAAAAGGTCTGTTCCCATGCACCCCCATGGCCACCCTTCATCCCTGTTTCCCCAACCCTCCCCACTTACTGATCTCCTGTAGCCGCCGCAGATGCACCATGTCCTCAGGGGCTGGGGGGCCAGGGCCCGGCGCTGAGCACAGGAAGAGGCGATCACCACGAAGGAGGCCGAACCCTGACAGCCAGAGACCAGGGGCTGGGGCTGTATGGGAAGGGGACCGCAGCCACAGGCGGCCCAGCCGCAGCAGCCCTGGGCCCAGCAGCTGGTGGCAGCTCAGCGGGGAAAACCACTGTAGAGGCAGGGGGAGGACAGGAGAGAGGATGGGAAAAGAGACAAGGAGTAAGGGAGAGAAATGAGATTGATCAGGGTAGGGAAAAGCATAGAAAAATACGGAGAAAAAGCAGAAGAAAAACAGGAATGAAAAGGGATGGGAGAGAGCAAAGGTGAGAGCCAAGGAGGAGACATGAGATGGATGGAGAAAGACAGGAAAGAAATTCAATTCAATTCAGTTTACTCTCCCCAACATAGAGAGACCCCCGTGTGGCAGCTTTGTACCCTTAATAGAGGTGTGGGTGTAAGAAAGAATACTCATTCTTGTGCAGTGCTGTCATCATGGCTCACTGCAGCCTCGACCTCCCCCAGCTCAGGTGATCTTCCCACCTCAGCCTCCTGAGTAGCTGGACTACAGGAGCATGCCACCACACCTGGCTTTTTTTTTTTTTTTGTAGAAATGTGGTTTTGCCATGTTGCCCAGACTGGTCTCGAACTCCTGCCTTGGCCTCCCAGAGTGCTGGGATTACAGAATTGAGCCACTGCATCCAGCCAAAAAGGCATACTCATTCTTTATAGCCAAAATACTACACCTGAAGACTTATGATGCCCTGGGAAATCTCACCACCCCAGGGGGCTGGGGAGAAGCTTCAGGGAGGAAAGGATGTAAACCAGTGCTTCTCAAACCACCTGCAGTAAAGGACCAGGGTTTTCTTCCTTTTTCCTTTTTAAAGTCCCGCGGTGTCACTAACCAATACTGTACTTTCTCTCTTCCTTTTATTTGAAATGGAGTTCTGCTCTTCTTGCCCAGGGTGGAGTGCAGTATCGTGATTTCGGCTCACTGCAACCTCTGCCTCCTGGGTTCAAGTGATTCTCCTGCCTCAGCCTCCAGAGTAGCTGGGACTACAGGTGCCCACCACCACACCCGGCTAATTTTTTATATTTTTGGTAGAGACAGGGTTTCACTATGTTGGCCAGGCTGGTCTCAAACTCCTGACCTCAGGTGAACCACCCGCCTTGGCCTCCCAAAAAATTGGGATTACAGGCAGCAGCCACCACACCCAGCTAATACTGTACTTTCATTAAAAATAGTAAAAGTGGCCAGGCTTGGTGGCTCAAGCCTGTAATTCCAGCGCTTTGGGAGGTCGAGGCAGGCGGATCACCTGAAGTCAGGACTTCGAGCCTGGCCAACATGGTGAAACCCTGTCTCTACCAAAAATACAAAAATTAGCTGGGCATGATGGTATGCACCTGTAGTCCCAGGTACTCAGGAGGCTGAGGCAGGAGAATCACTTGAACCCGGGAGATGGAAGTTGCCGTGAGCCAAGATCGTGCCACTGCACTTCAGCCTAGGTGAGAAGAGAGAAACTCCATCTCAAAATAATAATAATAATAATAATAATAATAATAATAATAAAAGTGAATTGCTAGAAAATCTAGATGAAAAAATTAAGACAGACAACCCTACTCCCTTTTTTTGAGACAGGGCCTCATTTTTCCAGGTTGGAGTGCAGTGGCATGACACAGCTCACTGTAGGCTCAACTTCTGGGGCTCAAGCAATCCTCCTACCTCAGCCTCCCCAGTAGCTGGGGCTACAGGTGAGCACCATCATGCCTGGCTAATTCTTTTATTTTTTTGTAGAGACAGGGTCCCAGTACATTGCTCAGGCTGGTCTCAAACTCCTGGTGCTCCCCTCGCCTCAGCCTCCCAAAGTGCTGGGATTTACAGGCACCACACCTGGCCCAAGCCTTTTTTAAAAAATAATTATATTCGACACATAAAATTACTCTGTCAAATTGCTGTAAAATATTCTAAATGCTTACTCTGAATTTCATGGACCATATCACACAGTCCATGGACTAGTATGGTGTGAGTCTTCACAGCACTTTCTGGGTAGGATGGGATAGCTTTTTGGAAAGTGTAGATAATAATGAGAAGAGACTTAACCCTGGTTGGGAGGGCCATGACAGAGCCCTGAAAAGATATGGAGACAACGTGTTATTGTGAGGAGTTGTTGGAGGCCTGGGGGAGGGGGGTCAAAAGCCAGAGCAGGGGAGCATTTCCCATAGAGGAGCGCCAGATGCTGCAGAGATGACCTGGTGAGGCCGGGAGGCGGCCTTGGCCTTTGGAAATGGGAAGACACTGGTGACCCGCAGGGTAGCAGTTCAGGAAGAAATGGGCAGAGGAGGGCAGCTGCAAAGGGTCAAAGGGGAACTGCAGGCTGCACACGACTTTCTGACGCATTCTCAGGAGGGCAAGGAAGGCACCAGGGTGAAAAGTTGAAGATGGAACAGAGCTTAGGGAAAAGCTGTCTTAGGATGGGAGGGATTGTCATCATCATCGTCATCATCACTACCATCATTATTATTTCAACGCCCACGTACTGAGGGCTTGCTGTGTGTGGGCCTCACATGTCATTTAATCCTCAACCCTAGGGGGTGAGTCTTTTACGCCCACTCTACAGATGTGGAAAAGCTCACAAGGCTGAGAGTTGTGAGATTCAAATCCTAGGATGTCTGACTCCAGGGCCTGAACTTTCAATTCTGGGAACGGCATACAGGAGGGACATATGGGCTTATCTAAGAATGGAGAAGCTGGGAAATAGGAAGGTAGCTTTATCTCTGGGCCTGCTGGAAAACCAGAGCAGAGGGTGGGTAGTGGGAATCAGAGGCAGCTTCTGTGTGGGAACAGGCCGTGGCACAGTGAGGTTTCGGGCATGAGCTTTGCAAAGGCCTGATTTTTAGTCCTGTGCTCTGCTGCCTCCTAGCTCTGTGACCTTGACCAAGTGAATTTGTAAACTCTAAGACTTAGTTTCCTTATATGTAATACTTTACCTCTGAGGGTTGTGAAAATTAAATGAGATATCAAGTGGGCAATGCTTAACACAGGGCCTGGCACAGAACAGGCCCTCAGTCACCCTTGGCTGTTAGTGGAAGAAATGGCTGTAGGACTAAGAGAGGAGATGGGGGCCTGTGGGGACAAGGAAGTCATGAGCTGCTGCAGAGGGGGCTCTCCTGTCTCACCTTGCCCACAGCACTAGTCCAGGCCTCCAGACTGTCAGCTCCATCTGTGCCAAAATGCTGGATCCTCCCCCCAGTGAGGATGAGTTCAAAGGAAAAGGGGAACCTGGGGAGAAGATGAGGTCAGGGAGGCAAATGAGGCCAATGAGGGAGGCTGTCAGGCTAGAGGTTGGGAAGAGAAAAGGGGAAGCTCGGTGAGCACGGAAGGGCTGTTACCTGTCAAGGTCACCTGGGTCAGTGGGTGGGAGGCTCACACCCAGACATACAACATCCTGGGGCTGTATGAGGCTGAGGGGTTCGGGGCTGTTTTCTGTTGCAAACATTTCCAGAGCTGCTCCCAGCACACACCATAGGCGGGGGGGAGCTGAGGCAGAGGGAGATAGTCAGGGGGCAGCAGACCTCTGGGCCCACCCCTTCATAGTTCCCATTTACCAGGTATTTATTCTGTGCCAAGCCCTCTGCCTATGTATGATCCCAGTCATCTTCACAATAACCCTATGAGGTGTTATACTTAGTCCTGTTTTGCAGATGGGGAAACTGAGACTCAGTTTCAGTAGCTTGCCCAAGACACATAGGAAGTAGCAGAGCTGGGATTTGACCCCGACAGTCTGACTTCAGAACAGATGCTGTGAACTATCACTCAGTGCTGCCACCTGGCATGGACCCTCTCTCACCCCCAGGACCCCATCCCACTCCTAGGCATGGCCCTGCTTTCCAATCCAGCCCTGTCCTCCTTGTCCCTCTACAGTAAACTCAAACCCATCCACTTTCTGTCCCTGTATCTTCCATTCCCTTGGCTCCCCCTCACCATCCCGGCCCCTGCGAGGGGGTGAGGGTCCAGCTTTGTTGCTGATGGGACTGCAGTACAGGAAGCCGCTGTAAGTGGCAGGCACCACCACCTCATTGTACACACCAGGGGAGGGGTCTGCAAGGGGAAGGGGAAGTAGTCAGCTGAGCCAAGTGCAGTGGGATCACCTGAGCCCCTCTGGGGAAGGGATGAAATGGAGGAAGATGGTGGGACCCGACTCCACCGGAAGCACAGCCAAGTAGAGCTCAAAGGAGCTGGGTCCCTCACTACCCAGACTGCAAAGGAGAGAGGCAGGAGATAATGAGACGGAGAGGCCTCTGGCCCAGCTCCTGCCCACTGCCTCTCCCCACCGGCCACTAACCAGGCTGTTAGCTCTGGGTGGGCACCTCAGGGCATGTGCCATCCTGTAAGGGTCTCAGCCCGGCTGGCCTGACCAATGGAAATGAGTGTCACTAAGTTGATCACTTCTTTGAGATCAGACTGTCTCCAGGGAGACGAGTCCTGACCTGTGGGTCAGCCTGTCAGGGTGGACCAGCACTAGCACCTGGAAGACGCAGACCCTCCCCAGCCGTGACCATCATCAGCTATCACATGACAACAGGAAATAAGCCCTGGCAGATCTGAGGGTTTAGGAAACTGCCCAGGCTGGGCCACTCTGATTGGCTAATTGAGGTCCCCTGAAAGAACTGAATCACAGGTTGGATCAGAGAATTCTTGGGAGGGGGGAGAGAGGAAGCGCTTGGAGGGATGACCTGGGGACAAGAGGCTAGGGCAGCTGCCATCGAGGGCTGGGGGGGACCAGGGCTCCTCGCCCTCGAAGGCCTCAACACAGAGGAGCTGGGTCATGTTCTTCAGCAGGTTAGGTCCTGCCACAGCTGCACACAGTGCCTGCAGGGAACAAAGGGCCTCTGTCAGCCCCAAAAGCCAACCCGAGAGCCCCGGGGACAGTTGTATGACCGCCGAAAACAGCCCCCACCACCCAAATCTAGGCATTCCAACTCAGAGAGTATTTCCTGACCCCCCACCCCCACCCCAGATCAGGCCCGCTCTGTCCCTCCTACCTGGAGAAGCTGGCTATGATCTGGGTACTGAGGGTGGGGCTTCCGGAAGAGACCCAGCCGGTACTTTCGGGAGATGAACTCCCCCCGGGGGCCAGGGGTCGCATCTGGATGCAGTCCCTCACCTGGGGGTAGGCTCCCTGCCCAGAAGCGGTTGGCACGATTATTTCCCAGGACAATGAACAACTGTGGGATGACAAGGGGCAAAGGCAGCTGACAGGAACTCAACAGTCCTCAGATGTTCCATTCCTGTCCCTAGGCTGGCCCAATGCCTGCCTCTGGACGCTCCCTTCCACCCCTTCCGCCATCCCCCTCTTCCACCCCCTCACCTGCACGATCTCATTACTCCAGACGCTCGTGTCCAACTTCAGGCTCTGCACCTTGGAGATCCCGGAACCCAGGGCCCGGTGCTGACCTGTGAGGGTGTGTGACGGTGTGAGGGGCATGAGACATGGGTGCCCTGAGCCCTCCAGTCCCAGCCCCTCCTGTTCCCCACAGGGCCTCGATGCCAGTCCTCACCTGCACACTGCTTGCAGATGACCACCCCCAAATTGACAGCAGCCCAGTCTGGTCGAGAGGCCCCACAGTCTGCACAATGCCGGTTGGCCCGATTAGACCAGATCTTCTCAGCCACCTCGTAGTCAGACAGCGTCTCGGTTACTGCTTCCTGCAGAGCGGCCGCCCAGCTCTGCCGAGTACCCCCCGACTCAGCTGTGAAGCTGAGGGGTGGACAGCCAGTTTGTGGGCTTGGACCTCGCTGCCATGTCCCATCCCCTGGCCCTTCCTGAGGAGCCACCACAGGCCACACCTGGGGCAGCCCAGACCTTTGTGACATCTTGACCCAGTTCACCGGACTACCATCCCTGCACACCCACTGACATCCTACTGAGGAGGCCTCCAGCCCTCTGTACCCCTAAAAGTCCTCCCCAAAACGTCCCCCAGCCTTGCCTCCCACTGGTCCAGGCCCCACCTGAAGCAGCGATGGGGTGTGAGCAGGTCAAAGCTTCTACTCTTGGTCTCCCGGACGCTGCAGCCCTGCAGCTCGATGAAGCAGATCCCGATGCCCAGAGAGAAGGCCTGGTAGGGTCAGGGTGGGTATCGTGAAGTCCCAGAAGGGACGAGTTAAGGCCCCTCAGCCCTGGCCCGACTCTCCTCACCTGCTCACTCTTGTACAGTGCCAGCTCTCCAGGGCTCAAGGCAGCAAACACCTTGGCCTTGTGTCCACGAAGCTCTAGCATGCCGGTGCGGAGGGGTCGAGGCGGCTGCGGGGGCCGGGGGTGGCCCAGGAGGCGCTGTTCCTTCAGGCAGGACTGCAGCGTGGAGCACCACGTGTCCCGCTGAGCTGGTGGGGATGGAGAGGCAGGTCAGTGGTTGTTGCTCACACAGCCTCCCTCCCTCCCTCCTGCCCTGACCCAGGGGGCTGTGGCCCTCACCCTCGCTCTCTGTGCGGAACACGAACACCCTCTGGCCAGTGATGACCTGAAACTTGTTGTCCTTGCTGCTGCGGGTCATCTCAATGGCAGTCAGTGGGATCACACCCTTAGGGAAGGGGTCCTGGAGAGAGAGCTCAATAACCTATGAGGACAGGAACTGAGCCATGTGTGCCAACCCCTAGGTCCTGCACCAGCTTTTATGAGATTGGCATTCAATCCACAAGCAGTGGGTACAGCTGCTAAGCCAGCTACTTTAAATGCTGACATCAGTCATGCAGTCACCACCTCCCCACCATGGGCTTCCCTCCTTCCAATACTGAGCCCCTCTCAGCCCTCCCTCTCCCTCAGCTCCATGTCACATCTCCCAGCCCCCTCACCTTGTCACTGCCAAAGTACATCAGACTCCTCCCGTTGAACTGCACAAAGCGTCTCTGGAAGACATAGTTTCTGAGAAAGGAAGGAGCCAAGATCAGTATTTGGGGTTGCACAGGGTTACGGAGATTAGGGTCTGGAGGCACTTGGGGCCTGTCCCCTGCAACCACCTCCCAGCCTATCACTTCTCCCTCCCTTCCCTTCCCCGCGCCCACCCCTGAGGGGAGAGCTTGTCTAGCCAGCCACTGAGCAGGGGCATGGGGCGGTCTGCTGTGAAGGAGAAGCTGGCATAGGGTGAAATGAGGTCATCACTGGTCTCCTCTGTGTCCAGGGTGGGCGGTGAGAGGGTGGAGTCTCCAGGCAGCTCAAGGCTGGCATAGCCAATATCCTCCCGTGCCTCCAGATCCTGCCTGCTGAGCCTTGTGGGAGCCAAGACGGGGAGGGACACACGTTAGACAAGTACCCTGGATACCCTCTTTGTAATTTCTGCACCCTACTCATATCACCTAATAATAGAATGCCTGGCAGGTACTGGATCTGCTTTTCTTTTTCTTTCTTTCTTTTTTCTTTTCTTTTTCTTTTTTTCTTTTTTTTTTGAGATGTAGTTTTGCTCTGTTGCCCAGGCTGGAGTGCAATGGTGCAATCTTGGCTGACCGAAACCTCGGCCTCCCGGGTTCAGGTGATTCTCCTGCCTCAGCCTCCCTAGTAGTTGGGATTACAGGCATGCACCACCACATCTGTCTAATTTTGTATTTTTAGTAGAGATGGGGTTTCTCCATGTTGGTTAGGCTAGTCTTGAACTCCCGACCTCAGGTGATCCGCCTGTCTAGGCCTTCTAAAGTGCTGAGATTATAGGCGTGGGCCACTGTGCCTGGCCTCTTTTAAGACAGGGTTTCTCTCTCTCTCTCTCTCTCTCTCTCTCTCTCTCTCTCTCTCTCTCTCTCTCTGCTGCCCAGGCTGAGTGCAGCGGTGCAATCATGGCTCACTGTAGCCTTGAACTTCTGGGCTCAAGGGATCCTCCCACCCTGAGCAGCTGGGACTACAGGCATATACAGGCCACCACACCTGACTCATTTTAAAATTTTTATCTTTAGTAGAGATGAGGTCTCGCTATGTTGCCCAGGCTCATCTCAAACTCCTGGGCTCAAGTGATCCTCCTGCCTCAGCGTCCCAAATTGCTGGGGTTACAGGTGTGAGCTACCATGACCAGTCTGGATCTGCTTTTCAAACAGGAGAATAGGGAGGTTCAGACCCCAAAAGATTACCATGGAGCTGCTTCCCTGAGAATACTTCGAATTTTTATTGGGAAAATTTCAGCCTATTTCCTGTGCCAGTAGTATGACTTGGATGGAAAAGTTTGGGAAGGGCTGTGTAAATGGCTCCCTGTCATGGTTGCCTGCGGCTAATCAATATGTCTTGGCTCTTTCTCCAAAAAGTTCTTGACTGCTCCCTGGACCAAGTTCCCATCAACTTGGGTGATGCAAATTGCCTAACTGGCCACCTGCTTTCACTCTTGCCCTCCCTCCCATAATCATTCTCCCACAGCCGCCAGAATGCTCTTTTAAAAATGGAGATGAAGTGGCCAGGCGCAGTGGCTCACACCTGTAAACTCAGCACTTTGGGAGGCTGAGGCAGGCGGATCATGAGGTCAAGAGATCGAGACCATCCTGGCCAACATGGTGAAACCCCATCTCTACTAAAAAAATACAAAAATTAGCTGGGCATGCTGGCACACACCTGTAGTCCCAGCTACTCAGGAGGCTGAGGCAGGAGAATTGCTTGAACTCGGGAGGAGGAGGTTTCAGTGAGCTGAGATCGCCCCACTGCACTCCAGCCTGGCGCCTGGAGACAGAGCAAGACTCTGTCTCAAAAAAAAAAAAAAAAAAAAAAAAAACCTGGAAATGAGGCTGGGTGCAGTGACTCCTCACACCTGTAATCCTGGCACTTTGGGAGGCCAAGATGGGCTGATCATGAGCTCAGGAGATCGAGACCATCCTGGCCCAACATGGTGAAACCCCATCTCTATAAAAAACATAAAAATTAGCCGAATGTGGTGGCATGTGCCTGTAATCCCAGCTACTCAGGAGGCTGAGGCAGGAGAATCACTTGAACCCAGGAGGCAGAGGTTGCATTGAGCTGAGATCACACCTCTGTACTCCAGCCCAGCGACAGAGAGAGACGCCGTCTCAAAAAAAAAAAAAAAAAAAAAAAAAATGCAGATGAGACCATTTTACTCCCCTGCAGGAAGCCCTTCAATAGCATCCCATTTGCACTTAGGTTAGACCCAAATTCCAATGGGCTGTGCGAACTTGTACAGTGAGGCCCACGGTCACTCCCCTGACCTCATCCTGTGTTGCCCCGGCCCTTGCTTACAGCCACATTTTCCTTCCTGTTTCAGGGCCTTTGCACATGCTCTTCCCTTTACCTGGAACTTGCCTCCTTCCATGCTTCCCTGGGCTGCTTTTTCTCATCCTTCAGGTCTTTGCTTATGTCGTCTTTTCAGAGATGCCTCCCTTAACTACCCTGAGTAGATTCCTCTATTATTCTGTATCACTTTCCAGGGGTTCTCAACCCTAAGAGCACAAAATCACTTGGGAAACATTAAAAAATATCAGTACATGGGCTTCACACCAGACACTTAAATGTGAATCTCTGGCAGTAGAGCCCAGGCACTTGTAGCTTTAAAAGTTCCCCAGCCTATGATACAGGTAAGGTTGAGAATGGCCACTCCAACTTCTGTGTTTCCTACTTCACTGAGAAATTGAAGTAATCAGATGAGAACCCCCACAGACTCCCAGTGCCATGTTTCCCCAATTTCACACACATCTTCTGTCTTCCTCCTGTGACTATAATAAACACCCCTGTCTAAAGCCAGATCCTCCTCTGTGCACTTAATCCTATTTCTCTCACCTGCACAATCACTCTAGACACCCCCTACTCTCCTCTCCCCTACATGACTGTCCCTCCCTCCCAGATCATTCCTATTCACCTACAAAGCTACGTAACATTGCACCCAATAAAACACTCTTTTCTTGGCTCTACTTCCGCTAGCAACAATCGTTCCAACTCTCTGCTCTTCTTTACAGAAAAATTCCTCAAAAGACATTCTCTATACATTTCTGTTCTCTCTTAAAACCCATTCTGATTGGGCTTTCACCCCATTACTTCGAGACTACAACTGTCAAGATCCCCAGTCACCTCCAATTCCGAGGGTTAATTCTAAGTCCTATCACACAGAGCAGCAGACCCCTCAGCCACATAGGACATAGCTGGCCTCTCCCTTCTTCTCCTACTTTCTTCACTTTGCTCCTATGACATCACATTCTCTGGCTTTCTACTTTGCTGTCTGTTTCTCTTCTGTCTGTTTTGCAGATTCTTCCTCTTCTCCCAAACCTCTAGATATGGTAGTGCACGAGGGCTTTGATTTTGGTCCTCTTCTCTACCTGGACTCACTCACAGCCCTGTGCACCCATCTAAGTGCTGACAACTCCCAAGTTAGGTCTCCAGCTCCGACCTTTCCCCAGACTCTAGACTGTTCTATCTAGTGGTCTATTCTTCACCTCTTGTTGAAGGCATAACTTACACCTAAAACAAACGTCCAGAACTGCACCCCCAATCTACCCTCACCTCCCACCTGCCTTAGCACAGTCTTCCCCATCTCAGGCCATGCCAGCTCCAGGAACTTTCAGGTGCTCAGGACAGTGCTGTCCCGCAGAAGTCAATGTGAACCAAGTACGTAATTTTACATTTTCTAGTAGCCACGTTTAAAAAAATTAAAAGAAACAGGTGAAATTAATTTTAATAACATATTTTATTTAACCCAATATATCCTAAACATTAACATTTTAGTATGTAATCAACATAAAATTACTAAGATAATTTATGATTATTTGTTATATTCATCCAGTGTTGCTTTTTCTCATATTGTCTTTGAAATCCAGCAGGTGTTTTACATTTATTGTGCATCTCAATGCAGACTAGCCACGTTTCATAGGCCCAATAGTCACGTGTGGCTAATGGCTACCATACTGGTCAGCACCAGCTCAAACAGAAGCCCTCAAAGTCATTTTTCATTGCTCTTTTTTCTCACAGAAGAATGGAGAGGCCAATTGACAGTTTGCCTTCAAAATAGAGCCACTTCTTATCATCTCCACTACAAACACTATACTCTGAGGTCTCTCACCTCCATTACTGCAAAAACCTCCCAACTGGTCTCTCTGCTTCTTCTCCTTTTGTCCCTACAGACCACTGTCCACACAGCAACCCGGGGAATCCCTTTATAATGTCAAAACTCCTCCAGTGGCTTCCCATTTCTCCTGGAGTAAAAGCCAAAGTCCCTACAAGCTCTTACCTCATCTGGCCTCTTGTTTTAGTTTTTTCATTTGTTTATTTGTTTTGGTTTTGGTTTTGAAATAGGGTCTCACCCTGTTGCTCAGGCTGGAGTGCAGTGGCATGATCTCACTGCAACCTCTGCCTCCCGGGTTCAAGCAATTCTCCTGCCTCAGCTTCCCCCTAGTAGCTAGGACTACAGGCGTGTGCCACCACGCCTGGCTACTTTTTGTATTTTTAGTAGAGATGGGGTTTCACCATGTTGGCCAGGCTGGAATTGAACTCCGGACCTCAGGTGATCCTCCCACCTCGGCCTCCCAAAGTGTTGGGATTACAGGCGTGAGCCTCTTCACCAGGCCCTTATCTGGCCTCTTTAACCTTTCTGACTTCATTTCCTGCCATTCTTCCCACCCTGGCCCATCTGCCCCAGACAAGCTGCCTTGGCCTCCTCACTGTTCCTGGATCCCCTTGGGCATCCACCCGCCTTGAGGCCTCTGTTCCAGCCACTGCCCCTGCCTGGAGCATTCTTCACCCACATATCTTCATGGCTAACTCCTTCAGCTTCTTAAAGTTTTTAATCAAATGTCATCTTCTTAATGCTCTGCTAACTGTAAATGAAAAACTGCAGTCCATCCATTTTGTCCCTCAGCCCTCTCCTCACCTTTTTTTTTTTTGTCTGAGATGGAGTCTTGCTCTGTCATCCAGGCTGGTGTGCAGTGGCACTATCTTGGCTCACTGCAAACTCCACCTCCCAGATTCAAGCAATTTTCCTGCCTGAGCCTCCTGAGTAGCTGGGATTACAGGTGCCTGCCACTGTGCCCAGCTAATTTTTTTGTAGTTTTAGTGGAGCCGGGATTTCACCATGTTGGCCAGACTGGTCTTGAGCTCCTGACCTCGTGATCTGCCTGCCTTGGCCTCCCAAAGTTCTGGGATTACAGGTGTGAGCCACCGCGCCTAGCTCTTTTTTTGTTGTTTTTTTTCCCCTGAGTCACTACTACTTCCGTCTCCCGGGTTCAAGCAATTCTCCTGACTCAGCCTCCCAAGTAGCTGGGATTACAGGCATCCACCAGTGTGCCTGGCTAATTTTTGCATTTTTAGTAGTTTGGGGTTTCACCATGTTGGTCAGGTTGGTCTTGAACTCCTGACCTCATGATCTGCCTGCCTCGGCCTCCCAAAGTGCTGGGACTACAGACGTGAGCCACTGCACCTGGCCAGTCCCCCAGCCCTCTTACTCTGCTTTATTTTTTCCATGGCACTTAACGTCTTTTAGCATTCTATGGTATTTAACATATTATGTTTATTGTTAATGGATTATCTCTCCACAAGGGCAGGGAATTCTGTGTACACTGATCTATGCCAAGCATCTATATCTGGCATATGATAGTTGCTCAATAAATATTTGTTGAATGAACAAACGAAAAACACTTCTCCTGACCAGGCACGGTAGCTCATGCCTGTAATCCCAGTACTTTGGGAGGCCAAAGCAGAAGGATCACCTGAGGTCAGGAGTTCGAGACCAGCATGGCCAACGTGGCAAAACCCCATCTCTACTAAAAATACAAAAATTGGCAGGGTGTGGTGGCATGCACCTGTAATCCTAGTTACTCAGAAGCCTGAGGCAGGAGAATCACTTGAACCCAGGAGGCAGAGGTTGCAGTGAGCCGAGATCATGCCACTGCACTCCAGCTCGGGCAACATACTCCATCTCAAACAAACAAACAAACAAAAAATCACAAAGAATTCTGGGGACCACTTGCACAGCTGACCATTTAAACCTGGAAAACCTCCCATACAGAATAATTCTGCTTAAAACTTCAGGGAGTGCGCTGCGTGACAGAGTGAGACTCCAGCTCAAAAAAAAAAAAAGAAAGAAAAAGAAAAGCACTTCTCCCAATTTTCCATTATATGAGTGGATACATCATGGCCACAACCGACTCAACAGCTCCTCCCTCCCATCACTTCCCTACTTAGTACTCACCTGTGTTCAGCCCTGTCCTGACAAACACCTCTGTCGTCTCTTCTGTCGAGGGCCCCTGTAGTCCCCACAGGCTGGACACCATAGTACAGGCAACCAGGATCCATGATGTGCACTGGCAGGAGGAGAGGGGAACGCACAGGGAAGAGGAGATCGCTGGGAGTGTATGAGATCCTGAGGGTACTATCCCTTTCCCCGCAACCCGTGATAACCCGTTACCTGTGCCTGTTGTGGGCCTGAGGGCAGGGATGGGGTCAGCGGTTTGGGAGCTGTCTGGGGCCCTGAAGGGAAAGATCTATTGGTTACTTAGGAAGAGAGGAGGAAGAACAAGCCTTCATGCCCAGCTCCCCACCTCCGTCCCCTTCATGCGCTCCTCCCCACTCCCAGCAGCATCAGCCCCCAGGGAGCCAACCCTACTCACTTGTCCTGAGCTGCCTGTGCCCTGCCTCTTAAGTCCAGGCCAAAGTAGATAGAATTAGGCATCATCTCCACAGTATTTAGGGCTGAAGACTGCTCAGAGGAGGAAGTAGGGAGAGGAGGGGGCCTTGGACTGGGCTCTGGGCTCCTGGACACTTCTGGTCCCCAGAGGGCTGGGCTCAGCCCAGGTCTCTGAGTGGTGGCAGGGCCACTGAGTCCACCAAACACCGTCCTGGGCTTCGGCACTGGCTTGGGCGGTTGGGCTTGGGGGGCTGGGCTGGGGGATGGTTCCATGGCACTATCTGATTTGGGATCCAGGGAGACCTCTGTGGTGCCTGTCTGCAACAGGCGCAGAATGCGTTTCCGGTGCCCTGTGGCGCTGATGCCCAACTGCTTCAGCTCCTCGTGGCCCAGGCCCCGGGCTGCACCTGCTGTAGTCAGGCCGTGCCGTCGGAACGTGTCTGCATACTGCTCCAGGTGCACTGTGGCCAGCCACACAGCGATGTCCAGGTCCTGAGGGGCAGCCATGGGGGCTCAGGCCATTGCTGGGGGGAGGGGCAGGGTGAAGGGAGGGCTCAGGCTGAGATTCCCCCTCCCTGCCCCAAAGGCTGGGGCCTGGACAGTGAGCAGTAGCCTCCAATCTTCCACCAAAGAAAGATCCTGAAAGGTCTGCAATCTGGAAGCAGAGTCATCCCAGAACAACAAAAATGGCTTGCTACTTAGGGGAGGGGCTTCATTTGAAGTGGAGGAAACTGAGGCCCACAGAGGGGAAGGGGCTTGCCCCAGGTTCACAGCAAGTCAGTGCTAATGTTGGCCCCCAGCTTCTGCCCACCCTGGGTCTGGGTCAAAGCTCCGCCCCTGCCTGACTGCACATCCAACTGAGTAAGCATGGGACAAGATGCTAGAAGGCTGCGGGGGGACAGTGAGGTAGGGAGGTGTGGAGAAGGGGCCAACGATGCGGCCAGATCAGCTGTGGACTAAGGTGGGGAGAGGGGCCGCTTAGGTAGGAGGAAAGAGCTGCAGACCCCATCCCCCTCTTGTTTCCAGAGCTGAGGTATGCAGGCCTGCCATCCTAATCCTGGTTGTTCCCAGTCCCTCCTCCCCTTCCACCTATTGTCTCTGCTCAGACTTCCTTCCTGTCCCTCCAGCCCTGGCCGCCCCCACATCCTGTCTGCCTTGGTCAGGCTACCCAGAGAGCCCTAACCAGTCCTAACATGTGGGGTCCCAGCCCTGGGTGGAGGCTACTTTAAGAATAAGGATGGGGACGGAGAACCAGGCCAGAGAGATGAGGGACCAGAGGTCAGGGGTACTCCAGAGGCTTCTGGACTCTCCATCCACCGGCAGCATGTTCACATGCTGTTCATATGTGTGTGCACATGCCTTGTAGCGACTCAGCAGTGCGAAATGCCATCCCCCCACCTCTGCTTTCTCCAAGCCTTCCTTTTCTGAGCCTGCCTTTTCCCTGCCCATTCCCTTGGGCTCAAGTCTCTGTGCTCTGTCCCCTTCCGGCAGCCTGACCCTAACCCTGGTCTGTTTCGTAGACCTGTCTCTAATTCTGTGGCGCCTGAATTTTATCTCTGCCTTGTCCCTGTTCCTGCCCCACTCCAACTCAACCTCTCAATCCATCTTTGTCCCTCTCCTTGTCCCACCCTCTTTGCTCTCTGTTACTAAGCCTGTCCTTGATTCAGTCTCCAATTCTAACCAGATCTTAAGTTGTATCTGTGTCTCTGTCCACCTCTGAGCCTGGGTTTCTGTCTCCGCCTCTGCCTGCGCGGCTCTCTCCCTGTTGCTCTTGTGCTCTGTCGGTGACCAGGACGCCCCCTCCGTCCCAGCATCAGTGCTGACACTCTTCAGCTGGGCCTCATTCCCAAGCCGGGGCCGGGGTGCAGAGCCTCGGGGCCTGAGTCAGGGCCCGGCTTCCCGGTGACTCAGGCCCGGCTCGAGGGCACGGGACTGGGAGCCGAGGTGCTCGCGGGACAGGAGTGGCGGGGGCGGGGCGGGCAGTCGCGGGCAGCACAGGCTGCAACGAGGGAGGGGGCGAGGAGGGACCGGGCAGAGGCCGGGCAGCAGGAGGGAGGGGCGGGTCGTGGCGGGGAGGGAGGGCCGCCGGCGCCGAGGGGGCCCTGGGAGCCCACGAAGGTCCTGGAGAAGGTGATGGGGAGGAGTCTGGGAAGCAGGGACCCGGGGGGCGCGGGGGTCCTCACCTCACTACGCGGCCGCCGTCCGCTCGCGGGTGCCCGCTGCGCGTCCGAAGCTCCGGGTCCCGCCGCGCCGACCCCGCCTCCTCTCTGCCCTCCCCCGACGGGCCCAGCCCCGCCCCGCCCGGCCGGTTCCCTCCGCTGGGCCCCCGCCACTCCTTGTGCAAGCGCAGGCCTTCAAAGGGTTTGGGCTCCTTGCCCAACCGCCCTGCTTATCTCCGGGTCTGCCCGTCTGCCCTCTCGCAGGCCGAGAAGGGACCAGAACACGTTGGGACCAAGACAGCCTCAGGGAGAGGAACAAAGAGGCAGAGACCAGGACGGAGATGGGGATGGAGGTAGAAGCCGAGAAGGGGAGAGCGCCAGGGACGGCTTTGCATCCTCTCCACCGCTCCCACGCCCTCCAGTCCTGCCAAAAGGGAGGAGGAAGGGTCGAGCGCTAAGCCCCTAGGACACTTCTCCCACGCCCAGCAGGGTGGCTGGACCCTGGCAAGCTGGACATCCAGAATTCATGAGAAGCCACAGCCTTCCAAGCTGCCCAGAGACTTGGCCTGGGCAACAAGCGCAGAGACCCAGCAGAGGGGTCCCCATCTGCTTCTCCCCACCCCAATCCCCAAGGGCCCAGCCTAGGTTCCTCCGAGGGATGCCGGTCCAGTCTGCAAGGCAACATCCCTACTTCCAAACCAAAGTTTGAGGCTGCCGTTTGGGGGCAGGCGGTTCCCTGAAAGTGCAGTGACCAAGCAAGCAGCCGTTTCATTCGTGGGAGAAGCCTACTCTCCCACACTAAAATTTCAGGGGGAATGTGGGGGAGGCCTGAGGAGGAATGGCTCCTCTCTCCTCCCCCCGATCTTGCCCTGACGCCAGTCCTGGAGCCTGTCTCCCAGGGGCCCAGGCACTTCCCCCTCTGAGCAGGGCCGGTGTTTGGCCGTGCGTGAGTGCGTGCGTGCGTGTGTGTGTGTGTGTGTGTGTGTGTGTGTGTGTGTGTTTTGGGGGGGGGCGCCGGCCGGCTGTGTTTTCCTGTTTGTATGAGAGGAAGTTGGCTGTGAGTCAGCAGACACAGGAACTGTCAGTAGCAAGGGGAAGACCCCTGCCTCAGGGGAAGAAGAGGGGATTAGGAGGAAGTGGTTCCCACCTCTTCCAGCTGCCCCAGCTAGGGCAGGAACTGTCACCTTCAGCCTCCTGGAGCCCCCTTTCCCTGGTCTTACCTTTGAGAAAGAGAGTGATAGTAATAAAATAATTAATAATTGCAATGGCCATAATAAGGGCTACCAATTATTGAGAGCTGACTATACCCCAGGCTCTATGTAAACATTGCTTTGCAAACTTTAATTAATCCTCACAAATATCCCTGTAAATAGGAAATGTTATCACCTCTGTTTTACAGATAAGGAGACAGGGAGCATTAGGTAACTTGCTCAAGACCCTGCAGCTAGCAAATAGCCAACTCTCCAAGTTTACATCTATAACTACCATGTTCACCTACCACCCTGGACAGGACCTCTGCACCATGTCCTTTTTTCTGGATGGGCAGCTGTGGTGGCAGTGAGAATGCTCCTCACAGACCTTACACTATGAGCAGAATTTACACTGTGAGGAGTCAAATTAACCGCCAAGTGCGGTTGCTGATGCCTGTAATCCCAGCACTTTGGGAGGCAGAGGCGGGCAGACCACTTGAGGTCGGGAGTTCAAGACCAGCCTTACCAACATGGAGAAACCCCGTCTCTACTAAAAATACAGAATTAGCGGGCATGGTCCAAAAGGCCTATAATCCCAGCTACTCTGGAGTCTGTGGCAGCAGAATTGCTTGACCCAGGGAGGTGGAGGTTGCGGTGGGCCAAGATTGTGCCATTGCACTGCAGCTTGGGCAACAACTGACAGCAAAACTCTGTCAAAAAAGAAAGAAAGAAACAGAGAAAGAAGGAAGGAAGGAAGAAGGAAGGGAGGGAGGAAGGAAGAAAGGAAGGAAGGAAGGAAAGAGAGAGAAAATAACCAATGCCTCTACCTGCTTCTCTCTGAAATCTAAGGCCAGCTTTTCACTGGGCTGCTCCCAGCCAATGACAGAGCTCAGCAGAGATCCTAAGGCAGGCCCATTCCTGGGAGATAGGGGACTCCTTTGACAGCTGACTTTGGTTCAAGAATTTCCCAATGGCTTTGCCGATGCTCCTCTCAAACTTCCTTCCTTCCCTCTCTCCTTCACAGCTCTCCCAGCTCCGGGCCCCCTCCTCTCTCACAGGCATCTCCCCTAGTCAAATTCTGGCATTCTGCCTTGGCAGCTTCTTCTTGAAGGACTCAGACTAATCCAGCAAGAGAAGGGAGCAGGAGGTTTCAGGAATGGGTGCTGGGGAGTCCAGATCAGGGGCTAGATGCAGGAGTTCTGAACCTTTTTGTGCCATGTTCCCTTTTGGCAATCTGGTAAAGTATATGGACGCCCCATCTCAGAATAATATTTTAAAATCCATAAAATAAAATATATAGGATTACAAAGGAAACCAATTATGTTGTAATACAGTTATAAAACCAATGTGATATAGTAATATATGTGCTTCTTTATTAATGCTTTAAATAAGATCTAGTGGTAGGTTGATACCTCACATAATTTTGTCGCAGGGATGAGCATAAATGGTATTTGAAAAGATCTGCAATACTGTAATACAGTATAAAAATATATGTGATTTCTGCTGGTGACAAAGCCATAGTTATGGCTAAAATGACTGGTTTGTTGCTATTGTCATAATTGAAGGAAATGTTAAATTTCAGCTAGAGATTAGTGAAAGTAATATTCTTTTCTCATCCAAGTCCACTGACTCCAAGGACACCAACGCCAGATGATGGGGCAAAGCCACAGAGAGGGACACCCGGCTTCTTCCCTCAGACCCCACTTCCCTTCTTTGGCTCATATATGGGATGGGTGGAGGCTTCTGGCCCCTGGCTTGTGTCATGCTTCTCTCTTTATCCCTGGCTGTCTTTCTCAGTTTCTATTCTCTTCTCTCTGTCTGCCTGTATCTCTATTGCTCTGTCTCTCTTCCTATTTCTGTCTGTCTCTTTCTTTTTCTGTCTTCCCCTGAGTGTACGTCTATCTTTCTTCACTCTCTGAATCTCTTTGTGACGTCTCTCTGTGCCTCTGTCTGTGTCTGCCTTTCTCTGTCTTCATAATCTGTCTCTGAAGTGACAGGAGAGACTCAAGGGTAGCCTGGGTGCAATGGAGCAAAGAGAATCTATTGCTTCTAGGGTCCCTGGGAGCTAGATGAGGAGGTGATCCTGGGCCTTAGGCTCTGGCCTGGGAAGCACAGGTCTCTTCTTCTCCATCCTCTCTTTCTTTCTTTTTTTTTTTTTTTGTCAGAGATGAAGTATTGCTCTGTGACCCAGGCTGGAATGCAGTGGCACAATCTTAGCTCACTGCACCTCTGCCTCCTGGGTTCAAGTGATTCTCCCACCTCAGCCTCCAGAGTAGCTGAGACTACAGGCACCCGCTACCATGCCCGGCTAATTTTTGTACTTTTAGTAGAGATGAGTTTCACCATGTTGGCCAGGCTGGTCTCAAACTCCTGACCTCAAGTGATCCTCCTGCCTAGGCTTCCCAAAATGCTGGAATTACAGGTGTGAGCCACCACGCCCTGCCTCCTCTCTTTCATTCTTAGCCTTTACAAGGGCAGAAACAGGTTACAGGGGATAGAGGCATCCCAGGCCCCAGAAGACAATGGCTAAGACGTCTGTGACCTGAATGTGGATACAGTGAGATCTTTGCCCCAACTCCTCTCTGTGGAGCTGTAGCCGAGGGGTCCAGGTGTCACGGCTTTTCTCTGCTCTCCTCCTTCCCTTGGGAGAGCACTGGCCCTATCTCATGTGAGGGCATGGGGATTCATGAACCTGGCAAAGTCTGTAGCAGACGTGAGCCCTGGCCCCTAGGAGATGTGCAGAAGGAAGGTCTGTGAGCTCAAGGTAGGAAAGTATGGATTTCTGGGGCTTAATCTTTGAATACTCAAAAATGAGGTAGAGCACCAGGTCACCCATTCACTTGGAGGGATATATGCCTTCAGGATGACTTGGGTGGGGGAGGGCTGTTGGTCTGAGAAATCAGGAAAGGAGAGTGGTCACGCGTGTCCTGAAAGAGCTGAGGCATCTAAGATAAGAGGCAGGGATAAGGGCAGTGTGAGAGGTGAGCCAGCTCATAGGAATGGGGTTGAAACTGAGTAGCAGGGGTGGCTAGTACCCCTTGGAGGGCTTCTTCCCTAGGAGGCTATCTTGGGCCCCTGCTCCCTAATCAGACCTCTCTCACCCTCGCTGTCAAAGAGTCTGCTTACAGCAAGATGAGCAGTGCCAGGCTGGGCAAGGGAACTCACTTTACTCCAGAGCTAGCCTGGCAATCTAGGCCGAGCTGCTTTTACCTTTTGGGGTACCTTCTGTGGCTCTCTCAGAGCTTCATGGACAAAGGGTACTAGGAAAGGATTCTCTCCAAACCTAAATCCTGAGACCCCACAGACCCAGTTCACCCTGACTAGTGACTAGTGACCATCATCAACTGATTTACCTGCTCTGATGTAACACAAATATAAGCCGCAGGGCTCACGTGACCCAGGGAAACCAAAAAGAGTGAACAGGTTCTCCAATACTTCATCTCTCAAAAGACCTGAAAGCCTGTGCCAATATCTCTATGTTGCTCACAGTCTTTTGGGTTTTGTTTTGTTTAGTTTTGTTTTTTGAGACAAGGTCTTGCTCTGTCATCCAGGTTGGAGTGCAGTGGTGCACTCTCAGCTCACTGCAGCCTTAACCTCCTGGGCTCAAGCGATCCTCCCACCTCAGCCTCCGGAGTAGCTGGGAATACAGCCGCATGTCACTGCGCCCGGCTAATTTTTGTATTTTTTTGTAGAGACAGAGTTTTGTCATGTTGCCCAGGTTGATCTTGAACTCATGAGCTTAAGCCATCCACCTGCCTCCTGCCTTAGCCTCCCAACGTGTTGGGATAACAGGTATGTGGCACCGTGCCCAGCCCACAAATCTTAATTGTCTGGGACTTCTCACTCCTCAATACCTTATCTCTCTAAAGTTCTAACCAGAACCAGCCCTGTTTTTCTCTTTCCCATGATTTTTATTGCTCAATTTAGCCTCTCTGGGATTTTGCAGGAAGGGAGGAATAGGAAGGAACACGACATTAGTACATCTTAAATCTTAATCTTAATACACGAGACAAAAAGGACACTAGTGGCTGGACAAGGTAGCTCGTGCCTGTAATCCCAACACTTTGGGAGGCCAAGGAGGGCAGATCACTTGAGGTCAGGAGTTCAAGACCAGCCTGACCAATATGGAGAAACCCGGCCTCTACTAAAAATATAAAAAATTAGCTGGGCATGGCAGCACATACCTGTAATCCCAGCTACTCAGGAGTCTGAGGCATGAGAATCGCTTGAGCCCGGGAGGCGGAGGTTGTAGTGAGCAGAGATCACACCATTGCACTCCAGCCTGGGCAACAAGAGCAAAATTCCGTCTCAAAAAAAAAGGCGGGGGGAGGGGGTTGGATGGAGCACCAGCTAGCAGAGGAAAGGGAAGAATTGAGCAATGAGGAGATGTAGAAGGGAATTCTTCAATAGCCCCTTCCATGTCTCAATTTTCTCCCCACTCAAATGATAGACTGTTAAGCCACAATCACTTTGGAGGCCACTTGGTTCACCAAAAGCTGACGGTATGTGGTAATTAAGAACAAGGTCTCTCGGCTAGGCACTGTGGCTCACACCTGTGATCCCAGCGTTCTGGGAGGTCAAGGCAGGAGGATTGCTAGAGACCAGGACGTGGGCAACATAGCAAGACCTTGTCTCTACTAAAAATTTTAAAAGTAGCCAAGTGCAGGCCAGGTGCAGTGGCTTACGCCTGTAATCCCAGCACTTTGGGAGGCTGAGGTGGGCAGATCACAAGGTCAGAAGTTTGAGATCAGCCTGGCCAATTTGTGAAACACTGTCTCTACTAAAAATACAAAAATATTAGCTGGGCATGGTGGCACATGCCTGTCATTCTACCTACTGGGGAGGCTGAGGCAGTTGAATCGCTTGAACCTGGAAGGCGAAGGTTGCAGTGAGCCAAGATCACACCACTGCACTCCAGCCAGGGTGACAGAGCGAGACTCAGTCTCAAAAAACAAAAAAAAAAAATTAGTCAAGTGCAATAGTGTGCACCTGTAGTCCCAGCTACTCAGGAGGGGGAGGTGGAGGATTGCTTGAGCCCAGGAGGCAGAGATTGCAGTGAGCCGAGATCACACCACTGCATTCAGCTTGGGTCACCACAGTGAGACCTTGTCTCTAAAAACAAAACAAAACAAAACAAAACAAAACAAAAAACTGCCACCAACCAAAAAAAAAAAAAAGTCAACCAAAAAACACAGTCTCTAAAATCCTGATGCCACCTCTACCAGCTGTGTGACCTGAGCAGATTATCTATCCCTATTTGGCCCTCTATGCCTCAGTTTCCTTTTCTGAAAAAAGGAGAGATAATAGTGCCTAACTGACAGGGTTGTAAAGATTAATCTATGGAAATATCTGGGTAATGTGTGGAAAGGACCTGACGCACAGTAAGTGCTCAAAGTGTTTCCCGTTTCTTGTTCCTATTTTTGGCAGTTACTTCCACGGTAACTCTGGAATGCATCCAGCTTGCCTGTTTCTCCATCACTCTGGCATATCCCATTACCTGTTTTAATCAATCAGCCTGTGTCATCCTATTGCCAAATTAGACCACATTATACCCCTCGTATTTTCTCCAAGGTCCCCAGTTGTCACCTTATCAGTTCCATCACTTTTGTTACTGCATTTCCTGTCACCCCTGCAACTCCTGATTGCCTCCATGGTCTCCAGTGGCCTCCAGGTCATACTCATTTCCTGCCCTTACCCTCTGGATGGTAGAGGTCACACCCATCACCCACATTTGGCCCTGATGAGATAGGACAGGGCCCAGGATAGAATGCCGAGGAGCATCTTTTCTTTCTTTCTTCCTTTCTTTCTCTTTCTCTCTCTTTCTTTCTCCTCTTTCTTTCTTTCTTTCTTTCTTTTTTTCTTTCTTTCTTTCTTT